>NW_025110898.1:600000-807536 GCF_015476425.1 Leptopilina heterotoma
TTTTCTTCTATTCGGCGGCGTTTTATGTTAAAAAGAATCGGCAATTTTATTGAAATTGCATCTTGAAAATTCGATTGAGATTCTTCAACCACTTCAATAACTGAATCTTACTCTACTTTTCTAAACTCTGAAATAAACTTTTAACCTATTTGCTTCTTAAAGGAAAAAGTTACGTTTTTCATACTCTCACACACAACTTTTTTTTCACAAAAATTTCCCTGCATATTTCTTTCGAAAGTGTAAATCAATAATAAAAAAAAAAGAAAAGAAGAGAAAAGAAATTCTTCAGGTATTTGATATATTATTTGTATAATGGATGGGGAATTTTTACGTAAATATATTTTGTTTTCAAAAAACTTTTTTTTTTATTTTTAACCAAAAAATATTTTAAATAATTAATTATTTTTTGGCATAGTGGATTTAATTTAGAATTTTTTTTTGTGTTAGGGAAAAATTAAAAATTTATAATTTTCTTCACACTACAACAATTTTTAATCAAAATTGATCAATTTTTCCAATTTCCGCCATATTGGATCAGCCATTTTGAATTTTTATAATCTGAATTCAGATTCGTGATCAGTGACCTCAAAAACCTCCCGAGTAACAAGTTTTATGCAAATTTGATCACTTTTTACAAAAATTTCCGCCATATTGGATCCGCCATTTTGAATTTTTATAATCTGAACTCAAATTCGTAATCAGTAACCTCAAAAACCCCCCGAGTAACAAGTTTTATGCAAATTTAAGCAATTTTAAAAAAAAAGTCCGACATATTGGATCCGCCATTTTGAAATTTGAAAATCTGACTTCAGATTCGTAATCAGCGATACCGAAAACCCCCGAGTAACAAGTCTTATGCAAATTTGAGCAATTTTGAAAAAAATGGCCGCCATATTGGATCCGCCATTTTGAATTTTGATAATTTCGAAAATTTGACTTTAGATTCGTAATTAGCGACCCCAAAAAGTGCAGAAAGTCCAGAAATTTCAGAAATTGGTTCAAAAGTGCTTAAATTTCTTTTACTATCAATTTTTGCTGCTAAATTTCACTTTTGAATTCTTTTAGAAATTGAACTTTATTAGAAAATAAATAATTGGAAAATGGTTTTTAGAAAAAACTGTTTCTCGACCGTTTTTAAAAATACTTTTAGGCGATAAAAATAAGGGAGTCATGATAAAGTAAATCAGTTCGAACAAGACGACAAGTTTCCCAACTACCACAATAGATGTCAGAAGTGATACCGTTGCGGAATGAAAATTTTCCGATCAATATAATATTGTTTCTAGAAGTTTCAAACTCTAAAACCATCACAAACATTAAAATAATTACTTAGTGATATTAATTATTAATATTTCTCGATTTATTACAATTTTCGGAATTTTTTAACTTATTGTTAAATATATAATTATATTTCTAACGAAACAACAAAATTTGCATACTATTTGTTTCCTTTCAAAGAATCCTCATTGGATCCAGTTAAAGACAAACAATACCCTAAATTTTTCAACTTTACAATACACAAAAGCCAATTAGTAATTTGTCGATACAGCAATAAATTTCTAATTGTACATCCTATTTAAAACTTAATAGAGGATTAGGGATTATGTACTTAAGGAATCCAATTAGAATTCTCTCTAGACGTATAATAAAAACTTTATCCCCTATCTATAAACTTCTAGTGGTTTTTTTTAATCAATTTTTATTAGGATATTTTTTTACTATGGAATTTAATTTCAGAAAACAGATAGAGGAAAAAAGTTTTTTCGATAAAATTTTTCGAGTGAAAAATTAATCTGCTTAAGCTTGAATTCCGAAAATTAAATCCTCTGATGTAGAAAGAGACATCAATTCTAGGTGATCCAGAATCCAGTACCAGTGGCAGCGGGAGTTTAATTTATTTTAGTTGACATTTTAATTGTGAAGATACTATATGGGAAACGCGAGGAGGGAGGGCGATGAAATATTAGGTACAGCACCACACGAAGGGACTTACAAAATTGTGACGAGAGAGGTTCAACTCGCAGAGAGAAAGGAGAAAATTTAGATTGGTTAATTCTAAACTTGCAGGTTAAGCAAATGTTGAAGGTGGAAGTGAATTGGGAGAATATTTCCAGGAAGTGTAGTTTTTGAAAATTCCAATCCTTGTTCTGAGGGAAATTTGACGGAAATTATTATATCAGAATTCCGACTGACGAAGCAAAAAGTTTTTCGGGGGAAAATGTGCTATGAAAAGAAGGAAAGGGGTAAATTTACCAAACGTTCTTTAGGATCTAATTTAGAAAAAGTTTAATTCAAAAAACTCAAGAGGAGTCTGTAAGCAGTGGGTTAGGGACTTGTTCTTTGAAGTTAGTTTCAGAATTAAATCTGGTTTGGAATGAGAATAAGTTAATGAGTCTTCTAACTGTTGTGGGAGAATGTTTACTCAAAAACGAGGAAAGAAAGACTTGCCAATAATTCAGAGAAGATCCAGGCTAATCAGTCATCCATTTTCGTCATCCTCCTATAGGGTCCCCTACCTGCCTAGTTCAGGGATTAAGTCCATGAGCCAAAAATAAATAACAATCAGTTTTTCGTCAGCGTCCTGCACGATCCCTCACCTGCCTAGTTCAGGGATTAAGTCCACGAGCTAAAAATAAATAACAATCAGTATTTCGTCAGCCTCCTATAGGGTCCCTTACCTGCCTAGTTCAGGGAATAAGCCCATTAGCCAAAAATAATTAAAAAAAACTTAACCACGAAAGTAATTAGAGTGGGGGTGTTATCATATCCTCCCCTCCCTTGAAAGGAACAGTATAAAGGATTACCACCATTGCCGAATTCGTCAGTCCCGAAACTGCCACCAAGTAAACTAGTTGTGTACTGTCATCAAGTGTCTTCTTCGACTCCAGAAAACCTCTTCAAGTACCAAGTGCATTCCTCGAGTCTCGTCTTAGTCAAGTTCATTCAAGGAGATAATTTCTACTACGAGGAACATTTCTATTTTCCCAAGGACTGCATTACGACGACATCAACATCAAATTAATAATTAGGTTACTCTAAGTCTGAGGGGTGTTCAATCTAATCTGCATCGACACCTGTATTCAAACCTTTCACTTTTGTGTGTCCCGAAAATAATTTAAGGAAAATCTACTGCATTCTCTGTTTCCGCTAGACAAAGTCATTTCCTAGACCTCACACCGAAGCTCATTAGGTTCCACGACTCCAAGAATAATTCTAAAATGTAAATAACCAATACTTTAAATTTTATCCCCATTCAAATTCTCGATTGGTTTCCCAAAGTTCTAATTTTCAGTGTGCCTAAAGACATCTGGATCTACTCTTTCTCTCTGATTCTAATTGTAAAGGATTCAAATAAAAACTTTTGACTGGTCCGAAAACAATTTGAGGGAAATCTACTGCATTCTCTGTTTTCGCTAGACAATGTCATTTCCTCGACCTTAAATTTTTAATATCTTAATTTTGATACCAAATGTCTCTGGCTTCCTTAATTTATGTTAATTTTTTTACCTCACGATTTATGTCACCCCAATTGGAAAATCATTACCAAATATCTGAATTATCATCGAAACATTAGCAAGGTAGTGAAATTCACGACATTGCCTTGTTCGGAGAATTTCCTACAAGAGCAAATTTTCAGTGAGATGTCACTTGGGTATTAAATTCTCATAACAATCACAACCCCTGATGGTGTGTGCCATTATCAAGGGAATTGGGATTTTACATGCTCGATCATGACAGAGCTTTGCCGGCATTGCAGATGATCCAAAACTGTCTGTCTAGAGGGTTATAACTATGAGCATGTATGTAGGAAACAGTATCATTTATCTTCCACCTTGAACGATGTTGGAAACATTTCATATATATAGAGAGAGTAGTTACAACGAGTATTTCGACAGTTAAGTTGGAAAACTCAAATTTAAACTATCATTTACACAACGTTGGGTGCATATCACTCGCAAACCGGAGAATCTGCAACTTAAACTTATATGTTTACAATTGAGATGTTTAGAAATGATGGGTATTTGAAATTCTCACGAATTAAGTCACTTAAATCAAAGGGGTAATTGTTGATGCGTGTCTATTAAAATGTTTTCAGTGAACTATTTCGAAGTCACTTTTTCTGATTCTGTAAAGGTTAATTTTGTGTTTTAGAATTCCCTTTGACTTTGATTACGAAAATCCAAATTCGAACTTTTGTTTTCAAATTCAAAACAAATGAAAAATTGTCTAGTTTTGAAAAACTCGTATTGAAAAATGAAAACTGAAAATTTCTGGTGTTATTAAAAGATTTCGTTAATTTTAACAAACACTATATTTTAGCAGATTTTAATTGTCCCAACTTAACTATTGTGGTCTATTCACAGATTCAATTAAATACCTAATTAGTAAAAGGAGCTTAATTTTCACAATAGTTAATAACGTCATTACGGAGTGTGATGACCCGCATGTTTTGCTTAGATACAATGAACGCAGTAGAGTGGAATGATACAAGGAAAAACAATAGACGGAGAATTATACACAATATAGAGACATATTGTACTGATTACTGTTTTAAAGTCACCATTTCCTTCATTCAGAAAAAATGTATTACTTAACTAATTCACATCTTTTGTTAAAAAAAAATTAATTCTCATTAAGAAGACGACTTAAAATAATCATCTTTTCTGAAATAGTAAAACTTTGAATAAAAATAAAAGAGGTTAGTTTAAATGTACTGGATCTAAAAACCAAATAGATGACAACCTGGAACAATTTGAAATTATGTGAAAAAACTGAATACAAAATGAGACAAAATCAGAATTTAGTTTACTGAAGGGATAAAAATTACGTAATAAACCCTCAACTTTTTAGTATGAAAGAGAAAAACAGTAAAAAAGTTCTTGCCGAGTGCAGTCGTTTTATGGACTGTCGAGTTGTAATTATGTACATTTAGATAGCAGATCCAAATACACCAGCTCATGGTCTACTTCAAACTTTGCGCTTAATATAATTTAAGGGAGATGTCTGACTTTTTGAACCAAAGTCAAGTGATTGTTTTTTTCGAAGTCGGTAAATTCATCCACAATTGTTTGAGTTTTTAGTATTCCATATTAAAGCAGCTTTTGGAGCATCATTGATCCAATAGTTTTACAAGTGGACAGTGGCTACCAAATCAGGTGATCAGTATTTCGTCACTCTTCCATAGGGTCCCTCACCTGCCTAGTTCAGGGAATAAGCCCATTAGCCAAAAATAATTAAAAAAAAACTTGACCACGAAAGTAATTAGAGTGGGGGTGTTATCATATCCTCCCCTCCCTTGAAAGGAACAGTATAAAAGGTGGCCACCATTGCCGAATTCGTCAGTCCCGAAACTGCCACCAAAGTAACTAGTTGTGTACTGTCATCAAGTGTCTTCTTCCAGTTCAGAAAACCTCTTCAAGTACCAAGTGCATTCCTCGAGTGTTAGTCAACTTCATTCAAGAAGATAATTTCTACTGCGAGGAACATTTCTATTTTTCCCAGGGCTGCATTACGACGACATCAGCATCAAATAAAAAATTCAGTTACTCCAAGTCTGAGGGGTGTTCAATCTAATCTGCATCGACACCTGTACCCCAACCATTCACATTTGTCTGTCCCGCAAACAATTTGAGGGAAATCTACTGCATTCTCTGTTTCCGCTAGTCAAAGTCATTTCCTCCAACCTCACACTAAAGGAAGAATTGCTTCCTGGGTCAGTCCAGCAACATTGAGGTAATATTGGTAATGTTAAGGCAGTGTTCTAAATATTGCTGTTATATTACGTGCTACTGGGGCACACTTAAGGAGGCATTCCTTGTTAGGTCTACGACTCTTAGAGTAATTTTAGACGGTAAGTGACTAATTACTTTTAAATTTTGTCCCCATTTAAATTCTCGATTGATTCCACAAAGTTCTGATTTTGTATCAGTGTGTCTGCAGACATCTGGATCTACTCATTCTCTCTGATTCTAATTGTAAAGGATTCAAATAGAAACTTTTGACTGTCCCGAAAATAATTTGAGGGAAATCTACTGTATTCTCTGTTTTCGCTAGACAAAGTCATTTCCTCGACCTCACACTAAAGGAGGTATCACTTGTTAGGTCTAGGACGTTGAGAATAATTTTAGCCGGTAAAAACTATTACCTTAAATTTAGTCCGCATTGGAATTCTCAACTGATTCCACAAAGTTCTAGTTTTCAGTGTGCCTGAAGACATCTGGATATATCTCTTCTAAATTTTAGAAAAATTAACAAAAACTAAGTCAAAGAAGCACAGGCACAATTTCCCGTATTGTTCACTATAATCCAATCAATTTTTCCACCTGGAAAAGTGTGACATTAGAATGTTTATGAGTTTCTTAAAATTTCTCTAAAACTCTAATGGTGATATATTCCAATCTTATCGATATTAATATGAAGTGCATGAGTTCTACCGTGATTAATGTAGAAAGGTTCTTTTGCGTATTTATGGGTAACGCGCCCCAGCGGGAAGTTTTCATCGTCGCCATATCTCCTAGCTAGGATCAATTTCCTGTATTCCCGCTCGGGGAGACAGGATGTGTAGACTATATGGTGGTCCTAAAGGAAAGTGGAAAGGGGGGTTATATCGGAAATCCCTCTCATCCTCGACTTGAAAGTCAAGCTTACGGATTCGCAAGATGTTCAGCGAAAGAAGACTGCAACGGAATCTTTTCACTGCATCACAGTTAGTTGATTTTCACCTAAGAAATCGATCTACAATAATTTCCACTCGATTTCTTTTCTCATTATTGAAATAGTTTTTATATCTTAATTTAGAGAACTTTAACCAGTTGAATTGATTGTAGTCACGAAGTTTAATTTTGTCCTATGAAAATAATTAATATTATTCATTGCATAGAAGAGCGAATGCTGCTTTTGTTTTTGCAACTGGATAAAATTGTTTGAAGGGTAGATGTTTATTTTCATCGCGTGTGTATATGTTAAAGGAAAAAACTTACGACTTTGATATTCAGCACTGTCTGTATTCGTGCCTAGCATGTAAATAATCCTAACTTCTTGCGAAATTGTAACAAAACAATAGGTACGTGTTTCCTTTATTTGATTCGAAACTTTTGACAAAACGAGTTTTGAGTAGTGAAACTAAATGAGCAAAAAAGATGCAAATTGTAAACGTATGAGGAATTTTATTTTTATTCCTGAAAAAGTTCTTCCAGTCGTAGATGATTATTTCTAAACTAAATCATTATATTTTTCTTTTACAGGCGTTGACGACAATCAGAAATTCTCTAAAATGGAAGCAGAAGGTCCGAATTATCACTTCTCCTCATGTTTATTACGGAATTACAATTTCATGAAACAGTGACTCTAGGTGAGAAAAGAAAACTCAAGGGGTGGTCTCCGGTTAGCGGAAATAACGATTGTGCACCTAAAGGTTACGGGGAATTTCTGTTCCTTCCATCTTTCTCTCTGACTCTAGGATTCTTGAATTATTCAACTAACTTTTTCCACCTTGCCTCTGCGCTCTGAGTCCCCACTCAGAACAAGAAGGGAATGAATTTTTGCACAGAGACATTTCATCTCTGATTTTTAGAGATTTTATACCATTTTTATACTTCAAACATTTCCACTCAAGAGTGAAGAATGCGAGAATTCAGCTACAATCAGAAATGTTATTCTATTTATTTAATTTGTCCTCAATCAAATATTAATTTGATCAAATTTTCCACTAGTATCAGGAACAAAATCTTTTCGGAATTTAGAAGAAATGAACTAAATTTTACAAAGAGGAATTAAGATAGTTCGAATTGTATTCCAAAGGTTCTTCAAAGTTGAATCATTGGAGATCGGATGATAAGAGACGCTGAATAGCTGAACAAAAGATCGTAAAACTAGGGATAATGGGTGACAATCAGGAGATCCACTTTCCACTAACACTATCAATTGTATGAACGACCGGTTTGGAGAGTTTTTGGATTAGGGACTTCTTACTTTACTTTAATTGATGATTTTATAAGTCGATCGTCTTTAATAATAGTAAATATCGTCCCCACTTGAATAAACTATTCCCAAACGTATACAAATTAATTTATAAACTAAATTTTATGTTTCCTGTTGGATCTGAGTAAGTACAATAAATTCAAAGGACTCTTAAGTCTTTAGAATGAAATTACAAGGTGGCATTGTTTTTGATGCAGCAAGCAGGGTCAACAATATTGAAAATCGGTTTACTTCTTTTGTTAGTAGCAAAAAATATTCTTTTTCGTTTCTCTAGAAAATCTTTTCTGAAAAAACAATAAATACCCGCAATCAATTCGTCTGCGTCTCATAAATCTGTTCCTTTTTTGGTCTGTTGCTATTTTTTTTCGCGCAACTTCTTTAGAACTGCAGATTTAGACGGTTTAGCACTGGATCACTTACAACGAATGGCTTCCCAACTCGAGACACTAAGATAAATGTAACCATTAACGATCGAGTATTTACTTTGGAATGGAAAGAGGGAGTGCACACACAGAGAGCCTGTAAGGTCAAGTGCAGGAGCAGTTAGTTTCCTGACAATGGAATAAAAAACATGTCACATTAAAAA
The DNA here is from genome assembly GCF_015476425.1 of Leptopilina heterotoma. NCBI lineage: Eukaryota > Metazoa > Arthropoda > Insecta > Hymenoptera > Figitidae > Leptopilina > Leptopilina heterotoma. The sequence goes on from NW_025110898.1 coordinate 608,567, forward strand.
CAGAATTGAGTGCTTTATATAATTTGAAAATTAAATTGTAATTTTTTTTCAAATTCTATCTAATGGTATGTTTACTGCTCTTTACTTTTTTTTTTAAAATCCAGTGGCTTATATTTTAAACTCCATTGGCTTATTAACTGTAATTAACAATCTGTTTATGTTGATAATATAAAAGCTCTTTTCATGTATGTATAAAAGTGGGTAACGCCCTTTTAAAGGCAATTTTGTTATTTCGTTATCAACAAAAACGATAAACTGTCGAGGTTACTTCCACTTCTCGGATGCTGGGCTAGAATGAGATTGAACTTTAATAATTGAAAAGTTTTCTCAGGGTTACATGTACCTTCCACGAAATGCAGTTGCTTTTACGATTCTTCATAGTGGTTGAAGATAATTTTGCAATTTTCATGACTTTTGACCATTAAGCACTTAAAACTTTAAAATGAAGAAAGTTATATTTTGCATATCAATTATTACATTCGGTATTCACCATAAAGTACGTTAGTTAATTGTTCTCATAAAAGTGTTAACTGAGAAAAAATGTTAATTATTTTCAAAGTGATAGGAGTTGTAGCACATTTTTTTTTAAATATATTTTTCCTCCAGGGTACGTTGTGAGTCAAAATTAAATAATTTACTTCAAGGAAGTCATAATGATTGATAAGACGAAATTGCCGAGACTAACAAGTTTCTTGTCTATAAACTGTAGTGCTGAGAAGATTCAATGCTGGAGACATTGTAAAGCGCTGAAGATGCATTTGAGCAGAGGTACTTCCGGTTCTGGCTGGTGAGAGATCAGGACTCAGGAGCAGTTAAATTTTAGATTGTACCCCTGCGTCTCAGTAAAGGGAAACTTTCTCAATGTTTGTTCCCGTTAGATGTAAGAACATTTCAGAGTAATGTACAACACGAACATTACTTTCAGACTTGTCACAAAATCATAAATGAAAACTGTTGTTTTCTTAAAATTAAATTTAGTTATAATTTTGCATAGTTCGGGGATTAAGCCATGATCTAAAAATAAATAACCAAAAATTGACCCCTAAAGTAATTAAAGTGGGGGGTATTGGCATATCCTCCCCTCCCTTGAATGGAACAGTATAAAAGGTGGCCACCATTGTCCAATTCGTCAGTCCCGAAACTGCCACCAAGGTAACTAGTTGTGTACTGTCATCAAGTGTCTTCTTCCAGTTTAGAAAACCTCTTTAAGTACCAAGTGTATTCCTCAAGTCTCGTCTTAGTCAAGTTCATTCAAGGAGATAATTTCTACTACGAGGCACATTTCTATTTATCCAAGGACTGCATTACGACGACATCAGCATCAAATAAAAAATTCGGTTACTCCAAGTCTGAGGGGTGTTCAATCTAATCTGCATCGATACCTGTACCCAAACCTTTCGCTTTTGTGTGTCCCGAAAATAATTTGAGGGAAATCTACTGCATTTTCTGTTTCCGCTAGTCAAAGTCATTTCCTCGACCTCTCACTGAAGCTTTTTGGGGTCTGCGACTCTAAGAATAATTTTAAAAGGTAAGTAATTCTAATAGTTCTAATTTTGATTCAGTGTGTCTGAAGACATCTGGATCTACTCTTTCTCTCTGATTCTAATTGTAAAGGATTCAAATAAAAACTTTTCACTGTTCCGAAAACAATTTGAGGAAAATCTACTGCATTCTCCGTTTCCGCTAGACAAACTCATTTCCTCGACCTCTCACTGAAGGGGGTATCGCTTATTGGGTCTATTACTCTAAGAATAGTTTTAGAAGGTAAAGCTAATAATACTTTTAAATATTGTCCCTATTTAAATTCTCGTTTGATTGTAGAGTAAAACTTTTATTGTTCAAGAATTTGGAGGGCAATTCTAAAGGTGTGGGACGATAAAGGGATTGATAATTGTAGTTGTCGAAAAAATGGAAGGATCTCTATAAAATAATAGTGAAATTTCAGTGAAATTATCTTTGAGAGAAATTTTTTTATGATCGAAACATAAGTACTCGTACGTTTGCCAGTACTTCTTCAATATTGAAAAAATGTATAGCACTTATATAAGCAGCTCTCTGCAAATCATTTTTGTAGCTCGAAGGAACTTATGTGAGTTTCTGTACTGTCGAATATACATTTCGTTTGAGAGATCATATTTTTGTGGTAAATAGATAAATCAGGTGGATTTAAATCTTAATCCTCTTGGGCTTGTAAGTTCCCTAACTCTTGGATTTTGAAGAGTTCTGACAAAAAGTATATCAGAAAGTCAAAAAAAAATTTTCACCCCTTTGGCATATCTTCTATATTATAGTTTTATTTTTAACGAAGTAAAATAAATACAGATGAATTAAAAAACTATTATTGATGTAATGTTTTTGAGTATAATTGATAATAATTTTTGTTTTTAGAACTAAATTGTAGAAGTTACGTCATAGTCTCTTGAAAATATTTACTAGCAAAGGCAACTTACTCTCCCTTCGGTTGTTCCTTCTTCACAAGATCTATCTCTAGAGAGCGAAGGACTATCGTACCAAAGCCACAACTTAGTGCTAAGTAAAGTAGCTAGCAGCTGTAGCTGTAGCACCATCTAGAAGTTCGTCTAACAGAAAATGCATTGTGTTTAGCTTGACTGCTACCTCCTTCATCTCTCCATATGCACAGCGTTAAGTAAGCTTCCAAGAAGCTTCTTTTAAAGTTGCTTCTAAAGCTAAACTTGTTACAACAATACAGAAATAAAATTCCCCCAAAGTAAATTATTTCCAAAGTGAGATATAAAGTTTCTTAAAAGCGAGCTTAAAAGTATTTTACCTAATTAGATAATTTTTTTAAAAAGATTTTGATGACTAAATGGGGGTATTTTTAGCAGCAGTACATTTCCATTAAAGAATTAAATTCCCTTCTCTATTTGTCTAGTGGATGTTCGAATTCCTTTCTTCTTTTCTCAACCCTTTTACTTTGTGCGGTTTTTTTTTTGGGTAATTTAGCAAACAAAATTTTTTCTGTTTTCCTACAAAGGCAGTATTATAAGTTACAAGGTCTAAAGTTAGGAGCCTTTCAAGTAGATGTATGTAGTGGTTGAGAAACCGAAAAGGTTCAGACGCTCTATAAAGAGCTTCTACTGAGCAGTATCGAAAACCACAGTAAAGGATATTGCTTGGATGAGAACGAAGGCGGAAGGCAAAAGAGGCATTAGAAAGCCAAACCGCTGTGTAACGATCGTCCAATCGAATACCGAAACTCGTCTACTAAGTAACTCACTTCACCTGTTTAGCCCAAGTGATTCAAACCCACTTCTCAAATTCAATTAATGATATTACGTCCCTCTTGAAACTAAACCCAACTAATGGAACAACAAAATCGATTCCCCTTTTTGAAAAAATAATTACTGTTAACAAATAGTTTCCAAAATAGTCATCAAAATAGTTTTTAAAATAGTAACAAAGTAGTCACCAAAATAGTTATCAAAATTGTAGCCAATTGTAGCAAAATATTCATCAAAATAGTAACAAAACTTCTTTTTTAAAAATTCAAAAAATCAAAAGTGAACACATTTAAAAAAAATACTTTCCATAACTTCAATTTGAAAACTTAGTGACGTTTCTCCCCTGGCTTGAGTGTAACATGAACGAGTCTGGATAAGCCCTTTTGTATGGAAACTAGTTCCATTGAAACTTAACGACCTTTTCCGATGTGCGACCGTGCAATACCGCAATTCTCGAAATTGGCTGCGATCAGCACGCGATGGCTATCACAAAAGCAATCCAGTGGAAATACTTCAGCCACAAAGTCTCCCTGAGACGGGAGCCTCAGGATGTTGATCTTCAAAAACTATTGTACATCTCAACGTACTTAGGAAATCCGCTAACGATTCAAACACATCTTTGTCAACAATCTTAACATTTCCTCTTGGTAACTAAATTTAATTTATCTTTATTGTGTTAGATAATAATTACTTCTGGAGCAATTGGCCCAATTGGGGAAATATTTTCCTTTGGTTGTCCTTTAGTGAAAAGTCCCGCCACCACACGACAAGGTCTACCGAACATATCCATGATGTCAGTCATGTTTGACAGTGGATTACCCAACATATCGATGAATTACATCATCATTTTACATCGAAGCTAATACGAGTAAAAATAATTTTCTCTGCTTAAAATAATTCCCGAAATTTCTTTCTGCGAGAAATTATAATTAAGATCAGAGATGGGTATTGACCCTGTGTCCCAGAAAGAACTTCAATTCTATACAGGATGCTTAATTTGATTTTACATAAATTTGTTTAGGGATCCACTTAAAAATATTTTGCTACTGTATCTACCTCGTAATTTCATTAAAAAAAAAATTATATTTCACATTTAACTTTGTTTGACAATCTTTAGTATGATACGAAATAGAGAAGATTTCTAATTTAAACATAAAAGGTTCTTCAAAGGGTTGCATAAAATAGAAAATACAATTATTGCTTTCAATTTAATAATAATTTTAAAGATTTTAGTCTGATGAACAATGTTTAAATAATGTTATACGTAGTTTAGATGCTTTTATCTAATTAGGACTCTAACTGGAAAATAAATAACAATGTTTATCGAGTTTAAAACTAAAAATATAAATTACTGCAAAAATATTTTTCATGGAGAATCTTTCCTTTAGAGTGATTACAACAATCAAGTTGAAATTAATATTTGTCGAATTAATAAATAAAATAAGATAAAGAAGGTGGGGTCGAATAATATAATTTTGTCGAGGAATCTACTTATAGATTTTGTCGACGACGTTCCCACCACACGAAGTCTTCTCGCTTTAGTAGAGCTGTTTGACCGAGAACTGGAAATCAACGCTTGGTTAAACCACTCATCCAAAAACGGGCAAACAGTCTTCGCACGCTGGTTAATCAAACTGACAACTTTCGAGGTGGCGCTAACGTCCTAGTCATGAGCTCGTAGAGTGAAACATTTATTGGTCCTCACACCTGGGAATTATATTGGAATTTAATATCATTTTTTTGTACGTTGGCGATAAGCTATTTGAATAAATAAAATTTGCTAATAACGCTTGATTTTTCATTTTGGATTTTAATGTCTTGACGTACGTGATTCTATTTGTTTTCAAGCATAATTTCATTAGAAGCATTTTCAACTAAAAATGTTACCCGAACTGAGTAGCTTCTCGCTCCATAGAGCTGATCGTTGAATTTTCCACAGCATTTCACCGAGAGTACCATAAAAATAAAAATCTTCAACCATGTTTCCGCGAAAAAGATTTCATGCCAAAACGATCCCCCCAGGAAAAGTGCTAGTTACGCTTAAAGTGACTCGTTACAATTTGAATTGCATTCTGTCTATATTTTTAGGCTTTACTCCCTAAAAATTATTCGAAATGTCTTAATCTTTTTGCTTCTCAAAAGTAAATTAATATTTAAAAAAAAACAGCTCTTACTAGTTTTTTCGCCTTTTCGGACATTCGAGTTTAGTTATTTACCAATCAATGAGAACAACTTATGTTCAATTAAAAAATGTTTAAAAATGTTAGAGGAAGGATGAAGTGTATATTCAAATAAAGATTAAAATTATTAGTGGAAATATTTAAGTTATATGATGCATTCTGATCCGGGAGGTTCCAAGTGCCAGAGTGTCCTAGTGTAGCGGCTGCGTTAGATTTAGTGCTTGGGGCGGGGACAGGAAACGAATCGTGTTTGACAATGATTAATTGAGCGGAAACCACCTAACCCTCTACCGATTTCATGACAACAATAACAAACGCTTATACTATGTAGCGTAATGCGTTTGACGTTCATCTATCTTTCTATATAACCAATCAGCAAAATTTTCAATTTGAATTTTAATCAATTGGAAAATATTCATATAATATTTAAAATGAACACGAACATCATTAAACTCCCTAGCAGAGAAATAGACATTTTTCCATTTTTCTTAGTGTAAATGTTCTTTAAAGGTAGACATAAAAAAAAATCTTGTTATAGTTATGAAAATATTTAAGTGGCTTAAATTTGAGAAATGATTTAAATCGAATTATGGGTTTATTGATTGCGATAGCAATGAGCAAACAAGCTTATACAATGTTTCCTCCTCTATCGATTGAATGTCTTATCCTTTGACATTCAGGAAGCCTCAGATAACCAGATGCAGCACAGAACAATGGTGCCTTGTTGCGTGCTTATGACAAAAGCATTAATCTATCGCTTCTATGCATTCCAGGTATTGAACTCCATTGCTAACAATTAACAAGCTTTGTCTATAGCCGAGGATACCTTAGAAATGAATGACTGAGCTTAGAAATACCAAAAAGCAAATCTAGGTTTATTTTTTGGTTATTTTAATTTTTATTCACTTAATCCCATCGATTGCAATTTAAAAATCCAATTATTGGGAAGTAACAAATTATAATAAGAAGAAAATAATTTTTACCACTTTTCTAATATTTTTTTAAGAGAAATAGAAAAAAGATCGAAAAGATGATAAGAGAAAAAAAGACGAAATAGAGGATCAGACGAGAAATGGTCGCATTGGGAAGCAGACGATGTGAAGCTTTCCCAAAGAAAAGAAACAACTAACACGTGCCAAATCTCCAAACACCCTTTCACGGGCATCTCTAAGATTATCGAGTAGGGAAAGTCACCAATGTGACATAACATTTCTTATTAAAAAAAAGAAAAAAATATTCTAGAAAATGTTAAATGTAGAAAACGGTTTTTTTTTAAATAACATAAGTTTATAATTTGGTCGACTTATGTAAATATTATAAATATGTAAATACTTGCAATGGTGAAAATTATGAAAATTATGAAAATTATGAAAATTACTACAATTACAAATATTAAGTTTTTATGAAAGTTGCACAATTCCATTTGGAATCAATTTATGTGTAATTTGTATCAGTAAAGTATGCATATGTTCATAGTAGAAGAGAGGAAGACTAATTGCTCTGAAAGCGTATTTTGATGTTGTGTTAATTATGCACATTAGTTACATATGCGCCACAATAAAATGGTCAAAAGTTCTCCAAGCTGAATCATATCAAATTTCAAGTTTCAAAATTAAGTTAAACAAAATTTTTGAAATTTTCATCCTGCTACTTTTTAGTGAATTTTTATAATTAAACAAGAGTTTTTTTTAAAAAGAACAAAACAAAGTTATAGAAAATGAAAAAAAAAAATTATCAAAAATTATCTTTTAATGTTTCACTGGCGAAATATTTGGCAGAAGCGAAGACAAATATTAAAATAAATGTAATGAGTTTACTACAAATGCTAGACCGAAAAAATCATTCTTATAAATTTTTAGTGACTCAAAAAATGTATAACTTACAATCAATATTTGCTTCTAACGACTAAATTTTCAGCTCCACTGAGAAGGAAATATATTACTGCCTTCAGTTTTGCAAGTGTACAAAGCAAATAAATTTGAACCTTGCCTGACTGAACAGAATATTAAACACCTCGTGATTTTATATATGGATCCATGTATCGCATTTGACTTTGACTCCAAGTATACTCTTTGTACAGGGATCCAAATTATATTAATTAAGGTTTTGCATCAAATAACACTATTAACGTTTAGGCAAACGTTTTGATGGCAAATAAACCTTAGATAAAATAACGAAACTTAAAATGCAAAGTTTTTAATATTAAACTCCTATTTTTTAAACATAATTAATGCGTCTACAATTTTGAGAGTTAAATTAAAAATTATTTTCTAAACGTTGAATATTTCCCAAAGTTTTATCCTATAGTGACCTAGGAGTCTTAAAGAACAAAAAGATCCGCTTTGCAAAATAAAAAGTTACATAAATAACCGAACAGAATATTGCTTATGTATCTTTTTATTTTTGGACAGTGGATTTGGCAGTCACAGGAGAGAAGCTGCAAGTACAACTGTTGATATATTTACCAAAACACCCCAAACAATCGCAGTTTAGGTTTCTTGATCCCTTGGGCTGTAACCGAGATTTCGTATCCCGAGAATTTCTGCATAAACGGAACATTAAGAGACGTTCACTTTCTCCCTAGTGGTCGATATAAAATACATTTGACATTAGAAAATGATTTTTAAATCTTCGCTGATAATAAACAGATTGAATTTTAAAAAATTAAGAGGAATCAAATTTTTTGTTTAAAAATTCTCATGAGGGTCTGGTAGAATAAATCTGGCTTTAGATTCATAATCAGCGATCCTAAAAATCAGATACCAAACTTCAAGCTAATCTAATTATTTTTAAAATATTGTCCGCCATAATGGATCCGCCATTTTGAATTTTGTAAATCTGACCTCAGATTCGTAATCAGTGAACACAAAAACCCCCCGAGTAACAAGTTTTATGCAAATCTAAGTATTTTTAAAAAATGTCCGCCATATTGGATCCGCCATTTTGAATTTTGTAAATCTGACCTCAGATTCGTAATCAGTGACCTAGAAAACCCCCGAGTAACAAGTTTTATGCAAATCTGAGTATTTTGAAAAAAAATGTCCGCCATATTGGATCCGCCATTTTGAATTTTGAAAATCCGACTTTAGATTCGTAATCAGTGACCACGAAAACCCCCGAGTAACAAGTTTTATGCAAATCTGAGTATTTTAAAAAAATGTCCGCCATATTGGATCCGCCATTTTGAATTTTGAAAATCCGACTTTAGATTCGTAATCAGTGACCACGAAAACCCCCGAGTAACAAGTTTTATGCAAATCTGAGTATTTTAAAAAAATGTCCGCCATATTGGATCCGCCATTTTGAATGTTGTAAATCTGACCTGAGATTCGTAATCAGTGACCACGAAAATCCCCGAGTAACAAGTTTTATGCAAATCTGAGTATTTTGAAAAAATGGCCGCCATATTGGATCCGCCATTTTGAATTTTGTAAATCTGACCTCAGATTCGTAATCAGTGACCACGAAAACCCCCGAGTAACAAGTTTTATGCAAATCTAAGTATTTTGAAAAAATGTCCGCCATATTGGATCCGCCATTTTGAATTTTGAAAATCCGACTTTAGATTCGTAATCAGCTAGTAACGAATATCTGGTTGTCAATAAAATTAAGAACACGTTACCCTCACACTAGAAATACTACTAATTCCCAACAGCCAGTTATACTGAAGGTTAGAAATCTTCAAAGGCTATAAGGATTTTGATGTTACTTTGAAAACCGTGATTTAAGTATGTAAACAACGCATGTTCATAGACACAAGAAAACAAATACTTGTGTTAGTGCATGTCGGAGGGAAGTTTAGTCAAGCTCTTTGCAACGATCTCGTACGCTTATAACTTAGGATTTCACTTAAGCTCTTAAGACCTTCTGTGAGAAAATCCTTGTCCAATTAACACAACTTTTTGTTTGCTTATCAGCAAACATTGCGTTTTTAAATATTAAACCTCGCAAATAAATAAACAGATAACAATTTAATCCGAATTTTAGTGAAAAATTTATTGTTCTCTCAGTAATTTTTTTAAGAAAAGATTTTTTCAATTCTATATCCATGTCGACAATATCGTGATAAAAAATCTCAGATTTAAGTGTCTCATTTCGAATTGAATTCATTCGTATTATTTATTTATTTTATACTCCTATGTAAAAAAAAACAAGAGAGAAAAATATTTATTTAATATAGAGGAAGGCGTTGCATACTAAAGATTTATCAGTTCTTTCATTATAGAGCAGGTTTTGGGAAACTAGTTGAATTGATGAGACATACGTGTACTTTCCAGGAAATTGCAGAAATTATTGATTCAGAATTATTATAGATCTTATCCTTGTGAATAGAAGTCACGTGCGCAAATAAAATTTCAATTTGACGTGATCGGGAAAAATTGAATATTATGTAGAATATACGTAAACTTTAAGTTAACGTTTCAGAAGTTGTAATTAATTTATTTTTGCAAAATTTATTTTTCTCATTTTCCTTTTTCTAACGCTCTGCTTGATTAAATACAATAGATTCATGTGGATATTATTCTATATAGTTTAATATTTCTTAAATTCTTAATCTACATATATGGAATTTAATTTCAAAAGCATTTTTATAAGTGCATTATTAAAAATTTTGAAAAACGATAATTATTGGATAAAATGATGTAATTCGTATATTGCGAACAATATATATCTGCGTTTATAATGTGTGTTTTATGAAAAATGGATTTAATTGCCCTCCGGGTAAATATGTTTGGAATTTGAAATATTTCTCATATTTATTTTGTTACATCACATCAAAATATTTGTGAAAAATTTATAAATATTTCAATACAATGTTTATCTGAACCTTTGACCTGGTTTGCAGATGAAGAAAAGTTTTTAATAAACCGAATTCCTGCTAATAGACCTACATTCATAAAAATGAGTCTCTGATTCTATTAGGAGCCGATTTTTTCAGGACTTACCTTAACTACCATATATAGTGTTGATTGGAATCAGTCGGTGATTAAAAATGGCGGTGTCCTTTTATCCTGTCATGTGGTCGACCGCGACAAACCACGATGTTATCTACTGTACGAATGGACCTAATATTTCACTTGTCATTGTGGGTTGAAGTCAAGGAACTGGTTACTAACCTTTTAACTTCGTCTTAAATGAAAAATTTCTCAAATTAAAAAATCATCAAATATTTTCAAGGCTCGAATTACGGACCAAAAATTAAAAATTACGGACCATTTATGGACCAACATGACAAAAATAGAATCAGGCCGAATCAAATAAGCGAATATTTTACTTAAAACTAGAAATTCAATTTTTCATAATTTTTCATAATTTTTCAATTTTTCAATTTTTTTTTCATGAAGAAATTAACTCCGAGTCTTCGACTCGAAGTCATCAATTTCTTCATGTTTTATAATAATTAATAATAATTATTAATAAAAATAATTTATAATAATTAGAATCATTATCAATTCAATTATTATTTTTACAAATTTAAAACTAAAATTCTTTGATTATTTTTTTAAATTTTCGAAAAAGTTCCTTGACAATTATCAAATTCATATCTTTACAATATTCAATTTTACGAAATTTCAATTATTCGTAAATTCTTTAATTAAATAAATATTAGAAAATAGAAACTAAAATTAATATTAAGAAAACTTAATTAAACTTTTTCAAAAGAATTAATTACAAAATTCAATTATTTTTAAAAATTCTATATTGCTTTTAATATTCTATTATCTAAAAGTTGAATTAAAATTCATTATTATGAAATGAAAATTAAATTTTGATTGGAAAATTCTACTAGAATTGAATTATTCAAATTCAAATTTAAATGCAAAAATGCAAATAAATAATTTATTGAATAATTTGAACGTTTCTTAAAATTTAATTCTCATAAAAAATCGTTATCAACAAATTTTCAAATAATTGAATATTCTATCAATGAATTTTAATAAAATTGTTAAGAATAATTATCCATTTTTCGAGAAATTCAATTAAAATTGAATAAAATAGTTGAAATAGTTGAAAAATTCTGCGATGAATTTTATTATTTATGAAAATAATTGAATTCTTGCGAAGAATTTTATTAAAATTTTCAAAAAAAATTAAATAAAAAAAAAAAATTTGTAAAAAATTAACAGGAATTCAATTATTTTTCAAAAATTTTTAATAAAATTCTTGGCATAAATTAAAAATATAACAAAAATTCTTAGCTGATATTCTGTATTCAATTACTTATTCAGAAATTTTAATAAAATTTTTCTCAAAAATTTAAATATTTTCGTGAAAATAATAAAAAATCTTTGCAGAGATTCAATTATTTACAGTAAAGTCTTTTATAAAATTCTTCGCAAGAAATTGAATTATTTTCAAAAATATCAGAATTTTAGCAAAAATTCAAACATTTTAAAAAGTTTTGATAAAACTTTTTTTTTTGTAGAAATTCAATTATTTTTAAGATAATTTTTAAAAAAATGTCTCTATAAAAATCAATTATTTTTCAAATTTGTAATGAAAATTCTTCGAAAGAATTCAATTAATTATAATCTAAAATTTTAACAAAAATCTATTTTTAAATAAATGTTTATGAGAAAATTCCACCCGAATTCAATTATTTAAATACAAATAAAATGCAAATAAATAATTTATTGAATAATTAAATGTTTCTTGGAATTCAATTCCTATTGAAACTTTTATCAACAAATTTTTAAATAATTAAATTCATTTGAACGAATTTTAATAACATTTTTAAGAATTTTTTCAAGGAATTCGATTAAAAATCTATTGAAAATAATTGAATTACTAAAAAGAATTTTATTATTTAAAATTATTGAATTATTGAATTATTGAATTATTGAGAAAAATTTTATTATTTCCTAGTTGAATCATTGCAAAGAAATTTATAAAAAAAATTTGTTATTAATGAAATTCTTGTGAAATTTTTATTATTTTTTTGAAAATAGATAAAAAGTTTTTGTAGAATTTTATTAAATTTTTTTTTTAAATAATTAAATTCTTTTGGTATGTAAATTTTATGAAAATAGTAGATATTGAATAATATTTAATTTTTACGTAGAATATTATTACTTTTAAAAATAATTGAAATTTTGACGAGAATTTAAAAATTTTTTTTAAAATAATTGAATTTTTGCAATGGATTGTATTAAAATTTTTGAAAATAATTGAATTTTGGCGAAGAATTTTGTTGTTTATTTATAAAGATAATTTAGATGTTGACCATTTTTTTTTAGATTTTTTGAAAATAATTGAATTTCGGAGCAAAGAATTGTAATATTTTTAAAGATAATTGAAATTTTGACGAGAATTTAAACAAATTTTTCGAACATAATTGAATTTTTGCGAAAAATTTTATTACTTTTGAAAATAATTGGAATTTTGCAATGGATTTTATTAAAATTTTTTGAAAATAATTGAATTTCGGAGCAAAGAATTGTAATATTTCTGAAGATAATTGAAATTTTGACGAGAATTTAAACAAATTTTTCGAACATAATTGAATTTTTGCGAAGAATTTTATTATTTTTGAAGATAATTGAAATTTTGCAATGGATTTTATTAAAATTTTTTGAAAATAATTGAATTTTATAACTTTAGAGAAAATAATTAATGAAATCGTGTGATAAATATTGTTAATTATGAAAATAATTGAAATTTGGTAATGAATTTTAATAAAAATTTTGAAAATAATTGAATTTTGTCGAAGAATTTTGCTATTTATTTATAAAGATAATTGAGATGTTGACAATTTTTTTCTTAAATTTTTTTGAAAATAATTGAATTTCTGAGAAGAATTTTAATATTTTTGAAGATAATTGAAATTTTGACGAGAATTTAAACAAATTCTTTGAACATAATTGAATTTTTGCGAAAAGAATTTTATTACTTTTAAAAATATTTGAATTTCTGCAATAATTTGTAATTTCTCTAAAATTCTCAAAATTATATTGTACAATTTACCAACTTTCCATCCTTTTTGAATAAAATTACGGACACTTTACGGACCTTTCTTAAAAAAACGGACTTTTTCAGGATTTACGGACCTACTTCGAGCCCTGAATATTTTCGAAAAACTAACCGAATTATCAAAACCAAGTTTACGATTTTAAAGAACGTATCAATTCCGTTCAATCCCATGCATCGTTATTCATGAACAGTCCTCATTTATCGCTTATTATAAGCAGATAATTCTTTATAGAATTTTGAAAAAAAATTCAATGCTGCTTAATGTCCTGGATGCATTTATGTCCCTCTATTAAAGTTGTAAATCTTTTAATATACGACAGGGCGACAATGCGATAGCGATACGAAAGAATGGGCTCACGAATCACGAATGAAAGCCGGTTAAGACGTAAAAGAAAATATGAAGAAGGGGTAGAAAGGAACTTCCCTCCTATCTTTCTTTTCAATAAGATTCCACGCGAATGGTATTGCATACCAGTTGGGAGTCTCGTGCTGGATTATATTGAGAATTTTTGATCTACTGATTCTTCAGTTACAATGTATTTGTTTATAAAATTAAATGTATTTGTTAAAAAAAATTTTTTTAACGCGTCCTTTTTTTAAGGCCCCGTTTTTTATTTCACTTTTGGAAATGAAACAAAATATAATTTCACAGTTTATGAACATTAAATTTTTATTGAGAAATTGGGTATTTTCGATAATTTAATATTTACATAAAATATGTAATGTGTTCGTGTATTTTGTGTACTTTTATAATATATGCATTGGAACAGTCTATATCTGCGTAAGGTCTCTGTTGGGAAATCACGAAAAGATTAAACGTATACATGAAAGCATAAACCATATTCAAACCGACCAATTCTCAATTTAGCAAACTGCACATTGTTAGTCAATATTCAAATTCACTTGAGAATAATTTACACGTTTTATATATACGTTACTCATTATTTAAATCGTTTTTTAAAATAATTTAATACCATATGTCTGTTCATCAACAGCATTTTGAAAATTGTTTTACCTTCCATTGAATTCAACTAAACAGTAAAAATTAGCCTTTATTAATTGTACCTTCATCCAGAACTCCAAAGTTCCAATACCAATACTTGACCAAGAAAAATTTGCAGAAGGAAATTTTTTATTGCGTTCAAAATTCAGATCCATTATGTATTCTGAATTAATATTTTACGGGAAAATATTAATTCTCTACGCGATAAAAGCTATGGTTTGGATCCTTGGGGTACTGTTGTTAATTAATTTTTTAACAGTTTTATAATTGACTAAAAAAGGGTAATCAAAGGGAATTATAACTTTACAGTATACAGGAATATATAATACAATGTTGAAGGTTCTCAGTAATGCATTATGTGACTATAATAGATATAAACTATCATGTGACTTATGTGGTCTCTTTATGATCCGGCTATAACTTTTTCATGTTTAGTATGTAACATTTCTGAGCGTCATAAAATAATATTATTGGGTGAAGTTTTCAGGTTGTACGCCGGACATTAAAATACTTTCAAGTTGACTTTATATTACATCACGATATATATAAAATCCAGTGTGGAAAAATCGAATTTAGTTTTCTTTACTACAGCTTCACTGATACTTTAATTTATTCCCAAAATGTTGAAAGTTTACCAACTGCGGGATTTCTTTAATACATTAAAATCCTCTAACTTTGGAGATATATGGAACAGATTTTTAAGAATATGTATTAACATATTTGTTTACAGCTAATTCAGCTAATTAATGAAACGATGAATGACAAAGCTTGTTGACAGAAGGAGAAATCAAGTTAGAAAATTTTTTCTGAAGTAAATTTTTAAATGAAACTGGTAAATCAAGAAAGTCCATTTCAGTGTACAAAGAACATTAACTTCCGTTCCCCGTCATCCATCATCGCTAAGGTGTCAGCTACGACATCAAAAAAACTTCGCACACCTCGCTGTGGGAGAAAAGTCATAAAGTCCTGGGTACGGTTTTACCACAATTTTGAATCAATATTTTGTTCGCCTTCTTTTTTTATGTGGACTGTTGAATATATACATTTATGGATCAACCCGGATAGTTCGGTTGATAGAAAAGTTGTCAAGCGTCCAAGAGAATTTATAATAAATCTTATTAGCCTAATTGTTTGAATATCTGTTAGAAAAATTAGTACCAAATGGGAGACTACAAAAATTAGTAGTAGAAGAATAAATTTGTAAATCATAATAATTATCGGATTGTAGACTTTGGATTTATTCAAGCACCCCAATTTGACTCTTGCGTATATGCAACTTCACTTATTGTTATTCAAAACTTTACGCAATAGTGGTTTGCATTACATCAGACAGACTTAGTCTGAAGCTTACATGTTGCCGAAGTTCCTCTTAAGCTTGCTGAATTTAGTAACTCCAACCATGTACCGTATTTAAATGAAATCAAGACAACCTCTCTTAGTTGCCGACATTATTACACTGCTTCTAAGAACATTGATGCATGATGCTACTCCTACTTTGATCGTTGAGCAGGTCAAGAAGTTTGAAAGCCAATATATTTGCCAAGCAAACTTGTCCACAGAATTACGAGATTTCTTTCTTGCTAAAAAAAAAAAATAAAAAATGGGAATTTTTAGTTAAATTACTAAAAATTTAAATTCAAAAATCATTGATTAATAAAATAATGGGGATATTATAGTTAATGTCACTAACTACCTGATTGCACTAACAATGCAAATTAGACGTTACTTGGAGTTAATCACAACCCATTTGAATGTCGAGGAAACCCGATTCCTTGTGCGTTGCCTATTAATCTCTTGACCCACAGTCCCACACCAATCTTAACATCCGCGCCATTAACCCTCTCTCTCTGTCCTGCGCCCTTATTTGTCTACCCACCTTGCAAACCCATTGCCTGAAATATTGCACATTTCTCCAAACTCTCCTGCTAACCAGACAAGTTTAATTATCAAGAAAAATTCTGCAAAGAAATTCCAAGCAAAGAATTACCAAAATCGAAAAAGAAAGAGATACCAAATCGAAAAAAAATTTGGTTAAAATTCAAAATTATCGCGTATTACAACTTTGAAAATTAGCATAAAATCCTATCCTTTAGACATATCACCCAAAACTGCTATTTCTATTACGGTAATAAATCCTTTCAGCGGAAGTCACGTTTGTTATCCAGTATTTTACATACCAATAGATAGGACATTGGTAGATAGGAGAGTTTACTATGTGTATTTCGTGACAGGATTGTTGTATCAATACCTAGGCTTGTACGCAGTTCCGTGACATTATCTGAACATGGCACGTCAAGCGTAACGCTATAATAAATAGAGTCGTAAAGACAAACCGACGCGACGTATGTACTATAGTACCCGTTTGAGACTATCTCCTTTCTTTTTTTACTCAGTTGCTTTTCAGTAATAATAAATTTTGTGAAAAATTGTCGAGAAAAGAAACTGCTTTTCTTTTTTTTTACTAATAATAGTGGGAACTTTGAATAAAAACCATTAGAGGGAATTATTATACCTTGAGCGACTAGTCTTAAATTTAATTGTTCTTGCATTTTTAGAGGAATAGAACAGGATAATTTTAATTTTGTCCCTTGCGTTGATATAGTAGAGTCGAAAAATTTAACCAACAATTGCGTTGACTGTATCACATTATTTCCGCAGGAAACGAGAAAATTATGACTTACGATTTCTATAAAGTTTAAGAGCCTCATAACCGTAAAGATAACAAGATGATAATACTACTACTAGAAATGCGGAATATACGTCTATTCTGATCCATCAATAGTTATGTACTTGGTACACCTCAAATAGAATAGAATTAATTATCTGATATTTAAATTTATTTGTTAAAAATCTGATAATCAAAGTGATTATAGAAAAGTGGTTAGGTTCCAATCACCGGAATGACATTGGACCACCATGCACCAGTTATTAAATTCTTGTCGAAACTATGACGAAAGGAAAAATAACACTGTAATTGTCCTTCACTATATATAGTATCTGTGAACTCGTTATAGCCATTATCTCCACCTCTTTGAATCCAGGTAATGACGGCTGACGTTTTAATTATCGGTCTAACAGCCAACTTGAAACATGATCACTTGCTACCTTTGAAGTGAGGAAAATCGATGTCCACCTAGAAATTTCCTTTGATATTTTAAGTGATTTACAAAATAAAATTTACCAGTTTCTAAAAAACTAATCATTTTCTTTTAAATGTGACAATTGCGACTAAAAATATTCATTTCTAATTTTGTTGTAAACTATATATTTTGTTAGGCAAAGTTGAGAAATAAGTGTGCAGTCATTAATCGATTGAGGCTCAAACGAGACAATACGCGTATGTAAATTCATTTGTCAACAACAAAGTGATGAATATGCATTGCTTCGCAATTTGACGTTTGATTTGATTGACAATTCTATAATACAATTTCGTAACATTGCAAACAAAATGGAAACAATATTACGTACGAATATGATGTGATAAAAAAAAGTGTCTACAGGTTTGGACAAAAGTTTACATATCTTATTTTTTTGTTGAATAAAATCTGTGAATTGCCATTGCAGTGATGAAAAAAATACCATAAGTTTTCTAACTTGTACTCGAAATCAATAAAGCTTTTTGAAAATTTTCGAATACGTTTGGTAGGTTTATCCTGAACCACTTTGGCTTTAATTATCAAGAAACAAACTAATGGAAAAGTTACACAAAAAATCTGTTAGAAAAAAAAAATTATGAGAAATTAAAAATATCCTTTACAATCCGGGATTATATTCAAAAAGCTTTGAAATTTTAATTTAAAGTTTTCATAATTAATTTGCATATTGCATAACATTCATTAAATTTTGTAATTACTAATTTTTTTTCACCCCGAGAAGAAAAAGAATGTTTCTCATAAAAAGAAATTTTTTAAAATGTCATCATATAGAAGTTGACTGGAACATAACAATTTTAGGAATTTCCATTTGTAAAGTAAATTGAAGCCAACGCTAGCACTCAACTCACATTGCTGTGGTTGCCCGTTCAACAGATTTACCTCGCCAACGCCATTTCTGTTTGAGTCATATTACTAATTGCTAACGATTAAACTCATTTAAATATACGACAACATGGTGTGATGTGCTTGGTTGAAAGTTTAGTACATACACATTATTAGGTGTTAGACGCTGAGAGTGTCATTTACATTCATATTGTAGAGAATCTAATGAACTAATTCTCTGCGTCACGTTCTCGCTCTTCAATTTACCGCATTAACGCCGAAGAGGGGAATGGAATTTTAAATAATCCCTTCGCGATCGATCGTTTATGTAGAGGGAAGGGAATCGTTTCATGCTTACTGATAATCATGGGAACCTAATTAAATTTGTAATTTGCTTATTAGTTTTGTGTTTTATTCATTTAAAAATTGACAGATTTAAGGTTACTTAAAATATCTTCTATTACAGACTTAAAGCTATTTTTATATACTAGTACCCTATTTAGGGTACTAGTTTTAATCTTGAACACAGCAAAAGAAAATGAACTGCATAAGTCGAAGACCACAATTAGAATGAGAATGATGTGTTCTGCCACCTTTGTGGAAAGACAGACTATGTCCGAAATGCAAGAAGACTGGTGCCCAATGAAATGGAGAAGCAGTTAGTCAAATCAATATTAGACTTGCTGTACAAACCATCATGATTAGTACCTAAAGTTCTACGAAACAGACTAAGCTGTCCAGTAGCGACCCCCTTTAGGTTGCTTTAGGTTTTTAACTGATGGTTGATCAACTGAAACCTGCCAGCAATTTATTGCAACTAAACAAACCTTAGGAACAGTTTCACTACCTCGGATTTTATAATCATTAATTAATGTCAGTTCAACCGCTCATGATTGGTCGGTTAAGGATTTAATTATAAACTTTTAATCGATGTTGGTGAAACGTACCCTTAACGAGTGAGGTCATCAACAATGCCCAAAGACTCGTCTTCCTGGTGTTCTTGAATAATTAGGAATCACCTCAAATTATGTTCGCCAGGAAACCCTTCCTTTGTAGATAGTGGTTATTACTCCACTGACAATATCGCTCCAGTGACATCACCTTTGATTGATCCAGTGATGAGGTGGGAAACTTGGATCTCGCAAATATCTAACTTAACATTAAGAAAAGCGAAAGAATCCTTTCGATTACACAAATGTGTAATTAATCATGTCCCTCTGATAGTTTCAGTAATTGTTAATTCTGTTTGTTCTATTTTATCATTTATCATTATTCCCACCGCTGCCACCTATAATTTTTTTTTTAATTTATTGAAATAAACACGAGAAAAACGAGGTGAATAAAAGAAAATAGAAAAAAGTTTTCGTTCTAGTATTTATAACGGACTTTACTTCCTAAAATCTTTATATTAAAATTAATGTGCACTCTATTTCAATACTGGAATCTCTTTAAAGTCCAAATGCAATTTAATTAAAGTGAAGTTTAATTTAAACGGTGTCCTTTTCTCTATCTTCTCCTCTCCGCGGTCTATTTATTTAATTATAAAGTTTCTACGCTAGCCAATTAAGTGAATTAGATTTCGGTTTCTGTTATTTCATATAATTTTCTATTTTAAACTTTCAGTGCTATAAAGTGGGTTTTTTTCATTAGGTTTTATTTATCTTTAAATGATTTTCCTTTATTTATTAAAATTGAATTTTAAATTCATTTTCCCTAATACGGAAGTAAACGCGGAAAAAAGGTAGGAACCAAAGCGGATATTCGATGATATTATGATAATTAATTCGGACCTGTATAACAAGTGATTTTCACTACGTAGAAAAATTGAAGAGGAAAGTCTTCCATTATTTTTGATTATGGGATATAACAAGAATTCCGGATGTTAATAAAAAGTTAATAATTTTCAGGGTAATATTATGGGTAGGTAACAATTTCTGAGTTGGGTACAAGAAAAAGATAACAATTTCAAAATTAGTTCAAACTATTTTGGGTGACTTGGTAGCTTCCTGTTGGTAGGGGGAAGTGTTGCGAACGTGGTAACTATCGAAGAATTATTTCTTAGGAGAAATTCTCCCTCACCCGAACAGTGAAAGGGGAAAATTGGTCACTTTTAAGTAATTAGAAATTATTTTTAATTATTATTTTGACAATTAAAAAAATAAGTACAAAGTTTAATTAAATTGCGATTATGATAAACGTTGTCTACAAGATTGTTCTTTATATTAGTACTTGTAACAAGCGAATGTATTTATCTTCGGATATTCTCCCTTTCAAATTATGGAGCAAGAAGTTGAATGTGTAAGTTTCTTTGGAATGAATATCATGAATCTTAAATAAAAAGTGGTACTAGAAAGCCAACTTAACTCGTTAATTCAAACTCTTATGAATCTATTTGCCACATAAGATTCACCCGAAAGTAATCTCACATCTATTCTTTAATGAATACTTCTAGTTTAATGGATGAATAACAAATATTAGTATTATTATAATGTTTAGTAGATTAAAGTATTTTTGAATTTTTGATAAAAAAAAATATTTCTGTCGAGTCTGTATCAACGATGAATAAAAATCTAGTATTGAATCAATACCATTTCTAAAAATATATTTACCTATGATCCGCCTATAAGTCATGTACACTGAAACATGTAAATCTTTGTTATATTCCTGAGAAGGGGTTTTTCATGATTTCTATAGTGAGGTGTTGGAAACATTTATCATTCTCAATTCAGACTATTGATCCTCACATTTATCGTGGCCCTTTCTTATATTCGTTTTCTCGGACAAAATTCTTCCCCGAGAGAGATAGTTCGAGTGGTGTCATATATGAAAAGCTTTATTCAAACTTAAGAAAAATATGTATTGCATTTTATATTTTTTGAAATTCAGATTATAATTTTCTCCATATACAATGTCACAAAGGATATTGGAAAGAAAATGTCCATACAAGGATATACGAATTGCAAAGGGTATATTCTATGTTAGTAAGATCAGCCTCGCGATATTCTGTGTTTATTATCACAAAATTAGAATTTCTTGATTACTTTTCGCCTAGTTTATTAAGTACCAAAACAATGTAAATATTATTTAGATTGTCTCTAAATATTTCTCGAATTATTCCTTGTTTGGGAGTATAAAACTTTTCCTTATTTTCAAGAGAGTATAAGCTAAATAGAATTTTGCTTAATCCAAATTTCTGCAAACAGCTATTGTACTTGAAACTTTCAACTTGTTTGAGGCCCATCAAGTGCTATTCCATTTATTGTAGCATTAACTTTCTCAAGTCTTTAGCTAATTTGATAATAAGTGTATTTTCTAACTTTTAATGAAGATGTTTAATTTTTTAAAATACAACTATTATTTAATTAATTGTGGTGAATGAATTATATTATAAAATGGGATTAAAGTAAAAATTAGAATATTAAAAATAAAAATCTTTTCCAGCCTTCGTTTTATATTCTTTCAAGCTTTTCATGATGTTAACTTGAGACAATATTTTTTTTCTAGCTCAGAAGATCAATTTCGCAACTACTCGTTCCTTCTTTTACTTCTTTTTCTTAACTACCAATTTTGCACTTGTTTCTTTATGGATACAGTGCTTTCGACAACATGACACCAACTTGATGACTTTTTATCACGTGTTAAAGAGCATAGAGTTATGTATTTTTTATTGATATTCACCATTTTTTTCGAATATTCACTTTTATTAATTTTATTAATTTAGAAGGTGGTCTGTATTAAAATTTGGATATTAAAACCCCAAAAGACGTGAATTCAAATTCCAGAAAATAGTTGTTGTCAATGACTAGGATTTTGGAAATTAAAAAATTCCATTGCCCATAATCATAACACTGCTACTTCATACTTTAGAATTAAAATATATTACGATTTCACAAAACAGTTGGGGTACCCTGGCACGTTGTATTTACATGACCACGTGCCATTATCCTCTGACACGTACTGGTTCTTGGTTAACGTGTTGGTGGAACAGCACGGCATGCATGTAGTGATCGGACAAATTGCACAGCTCCAAGTAAGCACTCCTGTATATTGCGCACTTGGTACATGCACAACTAACACTAGAAAATTATCAAATTCATTTATTGACCACAAACTCGGATTTCATTCATAATTAACGGATGGTAATCCGATAAGTCATATTACGGAAAATTTTGATCATTGATGAATGTTATAAATTTATAATTGTGTCAGTTTTTATTGCCTAATGTATTTCTGTGGGTCATGCGGAACATTTAATTTGTTGTTAAACGAAACGGAAAATATTACCGAGGAATATACCAGCCAAGCTCGAAATTAAACTTTTGTCATCACAATCAAGTCGATTCATCATCGAACTGTTATCGTAGTTTGTAGCATCTAGCATCATTAAAGGTCTTCGAGGGGAGTGTTTCCTGGTGCATATAATTGAAGATAAATTTTCCCGAATACCGAAATCCGGAAATAATTTGTCGGTACTCTAGGGAACTGATTCCGCCTTGGAGAAAACAGAACCAAGACAAAAAAAATTAAATTCTCACCCAAATTGTATTTATGTTATCAAATTCAAGTGAAATTACTTGAATCAAGTCACGGAGATCCGGTGGTAGTTTATCTACCTGGCGCTGTGAAACTTCCTCTAAACGGATCAATGTTGGTCGTTTATGAGTCCAAAGCGTGAGGGATCGTAAATCCATGATGTAAACGTTATCAACTCCACTAAATAAGGAACAAACTTATACACTATAGTAACCAACTTGAAAAGATTACCCCGAAAGTGCTCCCTCGAGGTTGCATCATAATTTGACAACAGTTTCAATTAAAACCGAAAAGTCTCGAAAAACTATATTTTCTGTTGAAAATTATTATCAAAAATTCGGATGAAACATTTAGGTGTTACTTTTCCGTAAATCTTTCTAAGTAGGCGGGGATAAGATATCACTGAGTGATATGGAGCTTGGGGTTTTTGTCCTTAAGCATAAAGTTGAAAGCATCATACACTGAATTAAAGTTAAAGCTCTAAAGCTGATCTCCAGTATTGTGATGATTTTTTGTTTTCATAAAAATTTTTCTTTTTCTCACTAAGAAGATTACCGCTTCTCTCTCATTTTATGCTAAATAAATACCAAAGCCACTACGGCGCTTTATTAAATCCGCTTTTAATTTGCCAATAAACGACTTCATCATTTTATCGTTATTCCAAGTTTCCTTAAATAATTTTCTTCATTTAAATTACCATCTGATATTTTGTGTTTAGAAATTTTTAATTCCTGTTCCTTTTTATCCTACCGATAATACCGCTTAGTAGTTTACACGGTTTTACAAAAAAATGAGATATTTTAAAAATTAGATCATACTGCTCTAATCGATAAAATAATTTTTCAAAGTGATATAGATGTTCGTCGATAATTTCTGATGTACACAGCATGTCGTCGATGAAAGTGATCACAAAATCGGCTAAACCGCACAATTCCTGATCTAATGCTCTTACTAACGCGTTTCTATTTGTTTTCTATCTGAATGGTACGACCTAAAAAGATGATTAGCCACTGTTTGTAAATTTATTGCAGAACGTAAATTAATAAACACGAGATTGTAATTTCCAGGCTATATAATTTTTCCTTTGAGATAGTTTATTGATTAGTGCCAATAATTTTTTTTCTATCTCAAATAACAAAGAGAACATGAGCAGTAAGATCAATGACCGTTCAAGTCACGCTTTAGTTAATCTGCTAGTACTTGTGTGACGGTTTAACCAACCGAGATACTGCTCTATAGCTCTTGGATATTCTCCTCTGTTCACACTCAGCAACTTACTAAACCTAAATTTGTAGTGCTTCTTACAACTCTGTGGGAAAATCTTTGGTCACTTCAACTATTGGAAAAGGAATTTATTTTTAAAAAATAATCATCAAAAGGAAAAAATTTTCTGTAAAAACAACTCTACTAACTTTTTTTTAAAAACTTTTCACATATAGAAGAATAATATTTATCTAAATTAGAAGAACATAATATAATAGTAATTTACCTGACTACACGACAGATATGCGAGTTAATTCCCTAATTCGGTTAAGATCGTGTATGGTTAAACTTGCTAATTCGGATATCACCAGATGTGGTCGGAGCACAAAATCAATGCCCCATTCCACTAGGAAATTGCTTGTTACGCTGACAATTTTGAACTTTAATATTATAATCCACCAATAATCAGTAATAATACAATACTGATAATTTTTAAATTATACTAAATGGAGATAATGTAAAAATAATAAATAGTCACCCAATATCCTTTAATTTTAAAAGTAAATTTTCTATCTGCAAATAGATGAATTTTTTTAGAGTTTTTGGATAAATTTTGTTGTTGTATTTTTAGCATCGGTGATTTATTTTGGTATCATGCTTTTAAATCAGAAGGGAGTGTAGCCGACCGGTTGGAAAATTAAAAGAGACTGAAGGTATTGTGCAGTTTAACGAGCCCAAACTTAATCAACTGTCTAAGCGACTCAATTTGATGGACTGAACTAGGCACAGTTAAGCATTTCAAACTTTAACGGTCCTCATGAACCAAGTTTCCTTAAGCCCGTTAAGTTAACGCGTACTCGTTATCGGGTTAGACAAGCTTTCCCTAACTTCGTTTGGTTAGGATGGGTCACGTCGTGGAAACCGCCGAACAATTAATGCAATCACACTCACCATCCTCTTTTTCCCATAAAGATTATGTACATCCCATCCCTCCTATAAAGGGGCGAAAGAAACTTTTTTTTTTAAATCAATATTTTATGTGAATCTAGGTAAGATTATGTGGGAGGTTTTTTTGATTAGTAGCTCTGGAGTTGTGAATTCTATTAGCGGATTATTATTGCGAAAAGTAATGATTCAACTGCCGTTGATGAAAATTGTTGCTAGCATCATTAAGTAGAATTGAGGTAGAAGGGGAAGGAGGGCCTGGAGGGATTGTCAGTTACGCCCCTGAACAGATCGAGGTAAGTTTGGGTCTGGGACCCTAACCATAATTTATTTCCCCCATCTGACAGTTGATTCCGGTCCTTGTGCGTGGCTAGTATTACTTTAATTTGGATTGGTGGGGTGTTAAACGTCGTCTAAATCATCCAAATTTTCCGCTAACTTAAAAATTAGATTTGATATCACTTTTTTATATTTGTAAAGTTAGAATCTGAATCCTCTTTGTTGTAATCCAAACAAGTCGATCCAATTGTCAGACACCTGAACAGACTTTACCATATATGGTCATCCAGGATTGTCATCCTTCTGTAAGGTTACTCACCTGTCTGATACAGAGACTAAGCACACGGGTCTAAATTAATTACTAGAATAAAATTGGCCCGGAAGTAATAAAAGTGGGTGGGATTATCATTTCTTTCCATTGGAAGCCACTGTATAAAAGGGACCATCCTCGACAAATTCATCAGTCCAGGAATCACCACCAAGTAGTCGTGTACTATCCACAAATGTCTTCTTCGTATCAGTCTAGCAACCGTAACCAAGTTAACTAGTTGTGTACCATCAAATTCATTCAAGGAGATAATTTCTACTACGAGGCACATTTCTATTTTTCTAAGGACTGCATTATTTCGACTTCAACGTCAAATCAATAATTTGGTCACTCCTAGGCCAAAAACACCCCTCAGGGTGTTTAATCTAATTTGCTCCAACACCTGAACTCCGAACCTTTCAGATCGGGTGACCCGAAAATAATTTGAGGGAAATCTACTGCATTCTCTGTTTCCGCTAGACAACGTCATTTTTTATACCTCACACTGAAGGACTAGGAGGTTTGTTAGGACCATGACTCCAAGAACAATTTTAAAAGGTAAGTTCCTAATACACTTAAATTTTGTCCCCAATTTAAATTCTCGATTGATGCCACAAAGTTCTAATTTCCGGTGTCCCTGAAGACATCTGGATCTACTCCTTTTCTCTGATTCTAATTGTAAAGGATTCAAATAAAACCTTTGTTAAATTTAATTGGAGTTCCTTTTTCTTAATGTCCGTTAATATCAGAGCCTTTCGCTCTGTAAATAAATCAGGTTTGAATCCCCAATGCCGGACAAATTAAATATAAATAATTATATGTTTGGTTTCCCTTTGAGACATAACATAAACAATTACATTTTGATGAGAGTGCTTTTTGGGGGAAAACTAAAAGTTTAATGTATAGAAAAGCTTTGGATATGGAATCATGGAAATATGAAAGTTTATTTGTCAAGCGACGAAAACAAAGTATCATCCTATATAGTTGCATACACACACACATATATCAGTGATACACATAATAACTCGGTGACCACAGTTGTGGGGAAATAATTCATTAATTAATTAATCGCAGCGTATGATCGCACTCCCTCGTTCGCGATTAATGGCAAAAGTTGGTTCGCTTTGCAGATGCTCTCCCTCCTCTTTTCTAGTAACGCTGCCAATTCATTCGCATGGTTGTTCGCATAATAACGTTTGTTATGCGAAATGGTCGAGAAATTTATACAGGTCGCGTACTTGTAAACGGGGGTTGTTCTGTGTCAAGTAGTCCACTTGAAATTACAATGTTGTCCACTCGCTCGAAAGTTGGCAGCATTGTTACCCATATATGTATGTGTGCACCTATATATATACCCTTTTTCCATGAAAACCATCTTTTTACGGTCGAGTGATTATTTTAGAGCGTCAATTCACTTGTATGTAGAATATCTCTTTAAACTTGTGTAAAAACAGCAATCTGTAATATATTCCTAACAGAAAGTGCTGTATTATATATTTTACAAAGTCTCTACATGAAGTTAAATGAACAAATAATAAAAGTATTTGTAATGAATGGAATACTTGTGTAGTGAATTTTTTTTACAAAAATGAGAATGCTTTTTTGATTTTATATTATTAAAAATTAATTTCCATTCGAAACGATTGCACACCAGAGCCAATTTACAATGAAATTGTGAAAATGTTTATTTTTCATTCTATTATTTGTAAATCGTCAAATATTCCGGAAATTTATATAATAGAACTGACAGAAAAATGAAAAGAATTTAATTGCTTTAAATCAAATGAAATTTTTTTTTTATTGGTTTATGGTAAATTAATTGGTGGAAAAAAAAAATTGTTGGTGGGAAAAAAAAGTCAGCAATGCCTATTTGCCTTCAGCTTCCTGTTTGACAGAGTTTCCTGTGAAATATAAATCATGAGTATAAATTTTTTTTTTTGAACGATATTGTGTGCTAGTATCGACGCTAGTTTTGTCGATATTTCTTTCTCGTCGAACACTGGTCTCGTAACGAGGGTTCGCGTATCGACGCCTTTATCACCACCACCACCACCATTGCGCCGTAACGCTAGAAAATAAGAGACGGTAAAATCTGCCACAAAACTGTCACACACGCAGGTTTATACTAAGTTCAGAACGTAACGTTCATCAATATTGAAAAGCCGTATCACTTTCTTTCCAGACGTGGATTTCTTTTTTATTGAAACCTTCCATATTCTCGTAAAATTTACATACGGAATTTTATCTTGCAATTCTGTGAGAAAAAACCACGTAGAGAACAATTCTCTTTGTAATCCAAGGATAACGGGGGTGAAAAAGAAGAACTTTCTTTAGCATATATGAAAAGTGTAATTTGATGAAAATCTTTTAATGAAAATTATGTTAATTAATGTAATTGAATTATTTTTTCTACGTTGGCGAAGTTTTTGGTGGTTGGAACCATTGTGGGATTCGGAGAACAGTAAGTTGTAGTTGCAGGTCGATAATTTAGTTATTACCAACCGATGGTAAAATGCTATCGTAGAAATCTACATTACCGACTGGGAATTAATCCTAAAGGATTAAAATTTACCCGTTCTGAATCAAAAACGAAAAATTCAGCTCAGTAATCGGGATAAGACTACAAGGACATTATTTACATCTCTGTAAAATTTAAGTACCAAACAGAGCTCTTGCTGGCTTTTAAGTTAAGTCAGATGATTCTACCGTAATTCCTTAACACTTTGATTAAAAGCGCTACCTAACTTTTACGAGGTCATAACACCCTATTTAAATATAAAAAATTTCTCATGATCAGTCGACTCCTATAATAAAACTTACACTCCTCTTAGGTGCTCATTTTTCATGAGCCTAGATTTTTACATCCAATTGTTCAGAAACACTTTCTATTCTCTTATTTCTGTGGATCATTTGTTAAAAAAAAGCAGTATTGAATTTAAAAGGAATCAGATCTTTTTTTCAAACAAATAAATAGATCAATACTTAATCTCGGATTCAAAGGTTAAATAATTTTATGAATCAAAATTAGAATTTGGAACGAATTTAAACTGAGGTTTCCATAAGGAACACGTATATTTATGTAACAATTCCCACTACCAATTTTCTTAAGCGAGGATTTAAGGTTGAAAATATTAAAATTGGTTAATCAAATTTTACAATTTGTAATTCAAAAAAGAAAATTAAAACCTCCACTTGTTCTAATTTGCAGAAATGAGAGTCACGGTTCCTTGATTGTATTTTGATTGAAATAGAATAATAAAATTGAATGAAATTTACGTCTGGCCATGTGTAAGGGAATTTGTATGGAATGTTTAGTGGAAATAATCATATGGTTGCAAATAAGATTCCTTGCAGAAATCTCGTTATGAAACTATGCAGTAACTCATATAGGAACCCATTTAGCTTCCCAGTCCAATCCGCAAGTGTGTAATTTATTCACGTATTTGTGGCAATATTTCACGGTGGGTCTCCAGTAAGATACTCTGTAGACTCTTACATAATATATTATACATAGTTTTTCCTAATTTTTCAAATCTAATTAATCTTTAGACAAATATTTTTGAAAAGCTTAAAAAATTATGATACTCCATTAGGTATTTTTTTGAAATTTTTTTTTGTTGCTTAGAGGTCACACACTGGAATGCTGACTCTCAGCTACTAAATGTAATGTTGCATTAAACTTTTCCTAAAGTTATAATGATAATTGTGAATGTTGGACTTAGTACTTATTGTCAACCTTCTTGCTTTCGAAATATGTTGAAAACTATTCAGGAACTACTTTATCCTGACGAATCTAGGTCACAGGTTCAAAAATTTTAATTATTAATTAAAAATATTCAACGTTCTTTATTTTCAAGAAATTTAAGGGAATCTATTGAAGTGATGCCTTCGTAGAAAAACAGACCAAACAGACCAAGCAGGAGGATCTACAATGACTGAGGATTGACCTGTTTTGAATTGTCAGAGACATTGAATTGTTCGGACACTTTGTCCAGGACTTCTCCTTGCAATAATAAATTTTTGAATTTTATCACTTGGAAAGTATGTTGAAAAATAAGTAGGTACTAAATTTCTCCAAGAAGATTGAAATTACGGGTATTAAAGTACTTCAACTTCAAATATGCCAGGACCGGACCGGCTTGTATTAATGGGTATGATAACTTCGTGAAGCTCTTGCCAGAGAAGGCCACCATTATTTTGTACCCACTCTCTGTTTTGGACAGTTGGTTGCTTTAATTATCACCTATGGTCGTGAGTCGCAAACAGTACATGGAACGTGTACCTCAAACACGAACATATGCGTGCGCCTGCAACGAGTTTTTAGATAATATTACTTTGCCCATAATTTAGATGAACCTTCTCAGAACAATTTCTATTTTTCATTCTCTAAAAAATAAATACTAAAATTAAATATTTTATATCGATTCGAATTTTTGTTTTGTTGGAATCTTAGCGATTGTAAACTGAAGCAACGATAACAGGAGCCAGGATTTTCACTTTCACTACACTTTCACTTCACTTTCACTTAACTTCACATTGATTTTCATATCATCTCACTTCACCTCACATTCACTTTACTTTCATAAAGTGAAGTGAAATGAAAGTGAATGTAAATGTGAATGTGAAGTGAAAGTGAGGTGAAGTTAAAGTTAAGTGAAAGTGATTGTGAGGTAAAGTGAAAGTGAAGTGAAGGTGGTGTGAAGTAAAAGTGAGGTGAAGTTAAAGTGAAGTGGAATGAAAGTGAATATGAGGTGAAGTGAAAGTGAGGTGAAGTTAAGTTAAAGTGAAGTGAAATGAAAGTGAATGTAAAGTGAGAGTGAGGTGAAGTGATATTGAAGTAAAGTAAAAGTCAAGTGAAAGTGATGTGAAGTTAAAGTTAAGTGAAAGTGATTGTAAGGTAAAGTGAAAGTGAGGTGAAGGGAAAGTGAAGTGAAGTGAAGTGAAGTGAAGTGAAGTGAAGTGAAGTGAAGTGAAGTGAAGTGAAGTGAAGTGAAGTGAAGTGAAGTGAAGTGAAGTGAAGTGAAGTGAAGTGAAGTGAAGTAAAGTGAAGTGAAATGAAGTGAAGTGAAGTGAAGCGAAATTTCAATAGATAGATTTTTTCAAAATTATTCATTAAATGTTACAGTTTCGGTTAGAGACTCAACAGTGGATCATAAATTCTTATTCCAGTGAATTGACAAACAAAATTGAAATTATTTAACAGGTATTGTTTTTTTTCTGTATTCCACTGTGCTTTTGGGATTGAATGCGAACGATTGAAAAGTTGTTGAAATTAAATAACGTTACTGAAATTCTCTGATATGAATATTGAAACATGATGCGAGTGTAGAATAAAGGGGAGGTTGACAAAATATATCTACCTAGATACAATGGAGTTGTTTCCCAACGAGGGTGTAAATGGTGTTGACGATGAAAATCATTACCCTTCGCGAGCAGC
Organism: Leptopilina heterotoma; assembly: GCF_015476425.1. Classification (NCBI taxonomy): domain Eukaryota; kingdom Metazoa; phylum Arthropoda; class Insecta; order Hymenoptera; family Figitidae; genus Leptopilina; species Leptopilina heterotoma. Next base: position 639,644 of record NW_025110898.1, read on the forward strand.
GTTACACCTTTGTCCCTTACGCATCGATGCCTCGACTGCTTTTAATCCGTCTATTATAGATGTGCCTAAGGCTCATTGAAACGAGCGAGCAAACCTGCGATAAATTAATTGCATCTATCGTATCGTTTTAGGATAATAGCAGCGTGATAAAAAAAAATATGTTTCAAATATATGTACATTTAATTTAATAACGTTTTAATAATTTTAACACATGCAGAAATAATCAATCGATACTAAAAATGAATTTAATTGCACAGAAGAATTGATATCTTCATTTGTTCATTCATTGCACATCAGAAGCAGAGAAATTATTTTATACGAGCTTTTGAGTTGACCCTAATTTTTGAGTTGGAAAGGAACCAACCTCTTGTTTAATTTTGCGAGATCGTTATTCTACTTTTAACTTTTTTGGGTAGTTACCCACCAATGTTCGCATTAATCTAAAAATTTTGTTTCATCCACTTTATTTATTTTAAGAATTTCAGATGAGAGAGAAAACAGTTTCTAAATTAAAAAAATATGTCAAAAATTTGTTGTATATCTATTCTATATTTCCATTTCAGTGTAAATAATAAAGTATTCAATTATTGTCAACAGTAGTCCATTTGATTTCATTTTACTAAGAGTATTTGTATGTACAAAGTATAACAGCAATTGTGTAATGTCATATGCTGCTTCATAGTGGACGTATAATCGAGTTACTCGATTTCCAGCGTCTAAACTCGAATACGCGAATCTGTTTCATAATTTAATTCACGACATATCAACGGGACTGTCAAAGATAAGCCATTATGTATTCTGTGACCAAAGGATTTGATTATTTCATTCTGTTATATTCGTATTGCAAAAGTAGAACGACGATGACTAAAATAAAGTGGTTAGCATTTTAGTTCCAATTGTATCATAAGCAAATTATTTTTATAAATCATAATCGAAAATAATTTACAGAGAGCACTAAAACTTTACTTTCGACACAATTCCCTTTTAATGAAAGCAACAGAATATTCAAAAATCGAATTAATAACTGTAATAGAAATAAATAAAATTTATGGATCGTTTAAGCGGTTACTTTGCTGTGAAACTAAACGAAAAATTGTGGTAAGCTTTAAAACACTGCCAAATGTAGATCTCGTGTTTGTGTCTAAGGTGTGGTTTGGTGGCAGTTTTGAAAAGAACCCTTACCCTTACCCTTACCCTTACCCTTACCCTTACCCTTACCCTTACCCTTACCCTTACCCTTTACACTCCCACCTTCAACTCTCACTTCCCACTTTCAATTATCACTTCCACTATCCACTTTTTACTCTTAGTTCCCACTCTCAATTCCCACTACCCACCTTCAACTATCACTTCCACCATCCACTTTTCACTCTCACTTCAAATTTCCACCTTCAATACTCACTTTTACTTTCCACTTTTCACTCCCACCTTCAACTCTCACTTCCCACCATCCACTTTTCACTCTTATTTTCCACTGTCAATTTTCACTCCCACTTTCAACTATCACTTCCACCATCCACTTTTCACTCTCACTTCCAACTCCCACCTTCAACTATCACTTCCAGCATCCACTTTTCACTCTCACTTCCAACGCTCACCTTTAATACTCACTCGCACCATCCACTTTTAACACTCACTTCCAACTCCCACCTTTAATACTCACTTCCACCTTTCACTTTCCACTCTCACTTTTCACCATCTATTTTCCACACTCACTTCTCACCTTTCAATTTCCACTCCATCAGAAGTGGAAAGTGAGAAGCGAAAGAAGGAGTTGAAGGTAGAAAGTAGGAAATGAGAGTGTAAAGTGGAAGGTGGGAGTGAGAAGTGAGAGTGAAACGTGTAAGCTGGAAGTGAGTATTAAAGGTGGGTGTTTGAAGTTGGAGTGGAAAGTGGATGGTGGAAGTGATAGTGGAAGGTGGAAGTGAAAAATGAGAGTGGAAAGTGGGAAGTGATAGTGGAAAGTGGATGGTGGAAGTGATAGTTGAAGGTGGAAGTGAGAAATGAGAGTGGAAAGTGGGAGTGGGAAGTGAGAGTGAAACGTGGAAGCCGGAAGTGAGTATTGAAGGTGGGAAGTGAGAGTGGAAAGTGAATAGTGGAAGTTGTGAAGTGGAAAGTGGGAGTGGAAAGTGGATGGTGGAAGTGATAGTGGAAGGTGGAAGTGAAAAATGAGAGTGGAAAGTGGATGGTGGAAGTGATAGTTGAAGGTGGAAGTGAGAAATGAGAGTGGAAAGTGGGAGTGGGAAGTGAGAGTGAAACGTGGAAGCCGGAAGTGAGTATTGAAGGTGGGAAGTGAGAGTGGAAAGTAAATAGTGGAAGTTGTGAAGTGGAAAGTGGGAGTAGAAAGTAAGACTGGAAGGTGGGAAGTGAGAGTGGAAAGTAGATGGTGGAAGTGATAGTTGAAGGTGGAAGTGAGAAGTGAGAGTGGAAAGTGGGAGTGGGAATTGAGAGTGGAAAGTGGATGGTGTAGATAATTTTATTTTATGTTGCAAATCGTTTATTTTTGATAATGACGACAGTAATACTAATAGCAAAGTAGAATCCAAATTTGCGATTAAAATACCAAACAAAAGACATTAAGGATAAGAAGAGGGAATTAGCGACGGGCTTTCAGTAAAAGCTTTACCTATGATTTGAAGAAAGTTTAGAATTGGCTGAGTACACGAGTCGACAAAACACGTGTACACATGAGTACTTTAACTCTTGTACGTGAACGGTTATACCAGAGAGCGCAGTTCACGTCGCATTAACAGGCACGTGGAAGTTGGCGCAAAGCGCTTTTACAACTATCATCCCTCTTAATCTTCTTGGCAGGTCGTCCCGGCCTTGTTTGCTTGCTGTAATGGAAAATCAACTGAACGTCCGTAGAGGAAGCTGTACTCAGCAATTTACAAGTACAACCACTATTCATTGCAAAATATACTAGCATGCGTACTAATATTTGTCAAGTAAGCGGTACATACCTCCTAACATACTTGTTTGGTAATTATACTTGACTTTCATGCCATCAAGAATTCTTGACATAAAGTTTCACTCAACATTCAATTGAGCCTCAAATTTCTCTCACACTAAGTACTTAATTTCCCATTCTTTCTGTCTTTAAAAACAAACGCTGTAAAATAAGAATCTATTTTTAGTTAATTTCAGATAATTTCCATTTGACTATCTTTGGGAAAATCTGACATTTATTGTCATTGAGTCTTTTTTTTGCAACGACGACGGAATTTTGATTCGATGCGTTAAAAGGGGTCGGCATTCCATCTTCTCCTTCGCTTTCGATCGTTTCGTTATATATCTACATCCACTTATCGTATTCTAGAAGCTGCCGATAAACAATATCGTTATTGACGTTTCTGCAACGAAGGTTATCCTCCATCTACTCAAATTCCTGTCATATTAGAATGTACTTTCAAAAATGTGCTTTATTGATTGAACTTAAACTTTTAAAGACCAACCATTTTCACTTCACACTTTTAAGTTTTTTTTATATAATTTTAAATTACATTCTATTTTATTAGCAAATATTTTCCCAACGGGAAAGGCAAACATTTACCGGCTCTTGATAATTTCACCTAATGAATCAAAGTTTACTCTGCATAATAAATTCTGCAACTGTGAATTATTAACATATTCACATTTATAATTGTAAAACATTTCTTTTAGTTGATAAATTCAAGTTTATATTCAATATTGACGGTTTTTATCAGAATTACAAATTTAGAATCGAAATAATTTTCTTCTTTATTAATGTTACGATAGAAATTTATAATGTAAGCGATAATTGTAATCACAGGACTCACTTTCCATATTCACTTCCCACCTTTCACTTTCTACTCCCACTTTACACATTCACTTCCCACTCCCACATTCACTTCCCACCTTCTACTTTCTACTAACACTTTCAACTTTCCACATTCCACTTTCTACTTCTAATTTCAACTCCCCTTTCCTACATTCACTTCCCATCTTCCACTTTTTACTGCCACTTCCCACCTTCCAACTTTCACTTTCCTCCTTCCATTTCCCACTTCCACTTTCCACCTACCATTTCCCAATTCCACTTTCTATATTCACTTCCCACATTCCACTTCCACTATCCACTCTCACTTCCCACTTTCTACATCCACTATCACTTCCCTCTTCCCATATTCGCTTCCTACCTTTTACTTTCTACTTCCACTTTCCACATTCACTTCCCACCTTCCACTTTTTATTTCCACTTTCCACCTTCCATTTCCCACTTTCACTTTCTACATTCACTTCCCACCTTCCACACTCGACTCCCACTTTCTACTATCACTTCCCTCTTTCCACATTCGCTTCCTAACTTTTAATTTCTACTTCCACTCCCACATTCACTTCCCACCTTCTACTTTCTACTAACACTTTCAACTTTCCACATTCCACTTCTACTTTCAACTCCCTCTTCCCACATTCACTTCCCATCTTCCACTTTTTACTGACACTTCCCACCTTCCAACTTTCACTTTCCTTCTTCCATTTCCCACTTCCACTTTCTATATTCACTTCCCACATTCCGCTTCCACTATCCACTCTCACTTCCCACTTTCTACATCCACTATCACTTCCCTCTTTCCACATTCGCTTCCTACCTTTTACTTTCTACTTCCACTTTTACATTCACTTCCCACCTTCCACTTTGTACTCCCACTTCCCACCTTTTATTTTTACTCCCACTTTCCACCTTTCATATCCCACTTCCACTTTCTACATTCACTTCCTACCTTATACTTTCTACTCCTACTTTCCACATTCACTTCCCAACTTCCACTTTTTTATTTCTACTTTCCACCTTCCATTTCCTACTTCCACTTTCTACATTCACTTCCCACCTTCCACATTCGACTCCCACTTTCTACTATCACTTCCCTCTTTCCACATTCGCTTCCTACCTTTTACTTTCTACTTCCACTTTTACATTCACTTCCCACCTTCCACTTTGTACTCCCACTTCCCACCTTTCATTTTTTACTCCTGCTTTCCACCTTTCATTTCCCACTTCCACTTTCTACATTCACTCCCACTTTCTACTCTTACTTCCCTCTTTCCAAATTCGCCTCACACCTTCTACTTTCTAGTCCCACATTTTACATTCACTCCCCACCTTCCACTTTCTACTTCCACTTTCTACTCTCACTTCCCACATTCGCTTCCCACCTTCCATTTCCCACTTTCGCTTCTCTCTTTCCTCTCCTAATGTTAGGAAAGTGAAATTTTTGAATGGGACGTGGAAGCAGGGAAGTGGGAGTAGAAAGTGGAAGGTGGGAAGGGCGAGTGGGAAGTAGAAGGTTGAAAATTAGGGTGGAAGGTGGGATATGAATGTGGGAAGTGTAAATGGGAGTGGGAATGGGAAGTGTAAAAGTTACAGAATCGACCCCCCAATCCTTAGAATAACAGAAATGTGCCTCGCAGTAGAAATTATCTCCCCGAATGAATTTGACTAAAACAAGATTCGAAGAAGGTTCTTGGTGCTTGAAGCGAATTTTCTAGATTGAAGTAAAAGAAGAAATACCTAATGAAAGTACACAACTAGTTAACTTGGTCACACTTGCTGGACTAATATTGCTCTGTTCACAAGAAAATAAGGATTCAGATTTAAACTTTACAAAATATTATTTTATAAATACATTGCGATGATGTTACAGATATTAAAATTACGAAACATTTTTAGATACCAAATAAATACAAGAATACAGGAAATAAAATTTCATTTTCCAAACTAAGCAATAACATAAATCATAATAGAAGAATTTTCTCAAGAACATGTTGTTCAAAACCAACATGTGTGCGTGTAAAACAAGTTTTAAAAAAAAATTCTGTATTTTTATTTCATGTAACATAAAGTTTTTTTTTGCTCCCCATGAAGTTTTGTTCATTATCGATAAATTGTGTGAGTTTCTCAAACTCGAAACAGTGACTTTCTGTGATAGGATCTTCTTATATGTGAACTTGTTTTATATCAAATCTTGTTAAATGACATTTTTCTTTGGCTGTTAAGAAAGTTCAATAAAACTTTGTGATCCAGATACTAAGAGAAAGAGTGAATTTAAGAAAATCAAATTGAATTCATTTAATGGTTGTTAAAAATTTTTTAGTGTTTTTTTTTGCTATTAGAAGACTTGATCACGTTTTGGAAGAGCTAAAAATTTTAACTTTTTGATTATCGTTAAATAATTGTCTATTTTGATAATTGGTGTCAAAACAATTTATTTAAGTAAAAATTGTTTTAATTGAAACTTGTTGATATTAAATACTGTTAGATGTTTAGGATTAGTTTTCACCTAATTGAATGAAACTTAATTTGTTTTGAAACAAAGACTCGAGATAAGGGATGCAACAAATTATCTTTTCCTCGCTGAAAAAAAGAGTATTTGTAAAAGAGCTCAGTTGGATTTTGCAGTCGCTTCGACGATTTTTCCTTTTCAAATATATCACCTTCAGTTGAAAAATAAGACAAGCCAAGTGGGAACACATCAGGATGGGCGAAAAAAAAGGAATTCAGTGCGGTTTGTCAGTGAGACAGTGCTGCCGCGCTTCTGGAGCCCACAGCTTCACAATCGTATAGTGCAGGCGGAAAACTCCCCACACGTCACGGACTGTCGGACATAAACTCCACCAACTGGAAGCCACGTGTAAATCGCCCTCATTCTTACTGTGCTGTTGCGTTTTTATTTTTCCTCTCTACCTCCTTTTTTACGTTACATACGGCTTGCAATATTCCCATTGCATTTCCTAAGTTCCTCCCTTTTTCTTCTCAATTTAAAATCAATGATAAATTATTATTACTATATTTTTTTAAAACTGGATTTCAAAAAAACCCAGTTTTTTGATATTATTGAAATCAAATACATTTCTTTTTGTAGGGGAATTTTGTTTTTCGTCTCTGACAACTATAAGTTTAAGCTTGGCGTTGACAACTCTGGGATCCAACTTTAAAGATAACACCTGACGCCATAAATGTGTGCGCTAAAAGAAGGTGCCATTTTTAAAATGACATTCAAGGGTTTGTGACTGAAGAATAGATAGAAGTTTTACAGCTCTAAGTTGACGATAAAAATATACACTTTTACAAAAGTGGAAGTGGGGAAAAATTTCCACCTCATGTTTTTCATTACACGTTCTCTAGTTATTCAAATATTTCTAGTCTCCTAGACTCTTAACAACTTTCCTTTTTTTGGTAACTAATTTGCTAATCAATTTTTGTAACTGAACCGGAAAATAATAATTATTTTAATTAAACGATTCAAATGTTTTGTTCATCATCGTATCTTGACCAATAGCAAGCGTTACCATGTCATAGCAGATTTCTGTTATAGAAAAATAAACCTAATGGTTTTCCATTACATCAGAAAGAGATTTTTTTTTAAATTTAAATTCAACTCATAAATTTTATCATTAAGAATTTATTTCTTAAACATTTTTTTTTTGCACCAACTTGTGAAAAGGGCATGACAAAAGAGAAGGCAGAGGCAAAAAGAAGAAATATTCTAAGTGCATCGAACGGAATATAGGATTTTCTTATGTGTGCATTACGAAGTCCCTCGACGTATTACCCAAGTCTTTCTTCTAAGCGAATTTCTTTTCGGAGAAACGTGCACATGCATTCGCATATATCGTATAGCAGCAAATGTTAAAATCAGTGGGAAGCATTTTCTCTATTGTTAATGTTTATAAAAGTGAAAACTATTTTTAAACTTTACCCTCTTGTTTTAGGAAAAGAATAATAATTTTCATAAATAATTAGGGAAGGGTCTATTATATTTTGTATCGGGAAATTTTTTTTCTTTTTTGTAAACAGACCAAAACGTTCATTTCCCAAAAGGGTAAGCTCGAGTAATCGTGTACATGTTAGGGGACTTACTCTCTCTCTAATTTGATACACGCCGGATATCGCCTAAGTTCAGATAAAGCTTCTTACATGTCTAATTCGATTAATGCTGTATGCTGTAGTAGTTCCTTAATTCGGTTTGAGTGAACTAGATAGGGCTTTGACCCAAGCTGGTTAGTTTCTAAAATCAGTTTATACTACAAAACTAGTGAGGAATTTTCAATGAATCTTTATTTAAAATTAAACGAAATGAATTATGTTTTAAACTTAAGTTTCTTTTCACATTGTAATTCAATTTGATTATGAATATTGCAGGGTCGGATCCAGACAAGGTTCTTGGAAGGGGGCATCTACTAGACGCTAGCTTGATGACCTATTATGAATGAAATTTTTATTAAAAAAATTCCAGGAAGTTTGAATTCTCGGGGGGGGGGGCACTGTGCCCCCCCTGGATCCGCGCATGGAATATTGAGAATGAATTTCATTAAATTTTCACTGATTTTTATCCTTTTTATAACTAAAGATAACAGTCAAATTTACATAACATGATTTAGGTTCTATAAGTACTTGAACACTAACAATGTTGCATTACTTTAAGGACAAACTCCTTGCCGACGTTTCTCAAGAAACAACAAAAAGTTCTGATCCACTAAAACACCAAAAGTCTTCCCTTGATATGCTGCTTTAATTACAGCGGATTTAAATTCGTTTTCATTTAATTACATCAATATACGTCGATGTAGTAATAATTCCGTTTTTCTAATCATGGAGTCAGTTCAGAAAGTTTATAAAAACGTTACTGATGAAATGATTTTTTTGGTACATTTTGATAAAAACCTTTTTGAAGTGAACTTTAAAAGACAGGAAGCAATGGGAATTAAAAAAGAATACTAATATTAAGATTTTTGACAATATCTAAGAAGACGCCTTTAAATTTAATTTACACGATTTTTTTAAAATTCTACGTATAGTTTAAAATTACATGAAAGCTGCAGTTTGAAGGCTTCAAAAGGATTTCCTCATACTAAAGAAATTGGACTCTAGTACATCCAGTTGTCAGATTTATCGTAAATTGAAAGATTTACTGTTTATCTACAGCAACAGAAGGTTGTTGTGGTCGAAAATTCGATTTCCAACAAATATTATAGCTTTTATTTACAAAGAGGATGAAATGGATTTTCTACAGAAGAAAAACATTTTATTCAGAATTTCTCATTAACGTCAAATTATATAAAACTCTTCTTCGGACTCATTGTTTCCTAAAACTTTTACTATTCTTATCATCTAGCTGAGAAATTATTGCCATATGTTAGGGTTACGTTAAAACTGAAACCCTTTTAAATATAGGTTCCTCGTTTTAAATTAGTTTCAGAATTGAATCCAATTTGGGATGAGGGTAAGCCAAATGAGCCTAAGATGTTGTCAGAGAAAATTTATTTATTAGCGAGGAAATTATTTTGTCTAACGGAAATAGAGAATTCAGTAGATTTCCCTTAAATTATTTTCATGGCACAATACTGGTTTAGACTTACTCATCAGGACAACTTTTTTCTATTTTCAATTCATGGCACAATACTGGTTTGGATTTACTCATCAAGACAACTTTTTTCTATTTTCAATTCATGGCACAATACTGGTTTAGACTTACTCATCAAGACAACTTTTTTCTATTTTCAATTCATGGCACAATACTGGTTTAGACTTACTCATCAAAACAACTTTTTTCTATTTTCAATTCATGGCACAATACTGGTTTAGACTTACTCATCAAGACAACTTTTCTCTATTTTGCCAGGAGTCAAAGTCAAGGCCACTAAAAGTAAACTCGTAACATAATTCAATAGTTTAATTAAACAAATTGGTGCCTGTTTACTTGGCTTCAATGCACCTCTGCATAGTTAGATGATCTTCACAAAATGCACAATTTTTGTCAGTCCTTTAGCTCTTCAATTCATCCTTTTCTGTTCGGGTCAGGCCTTCCAGTCAATGACCTCTTCCCGTCAGGTCTCAATCTTCACTGACCTAATCCCCTCTCCTTGCTCTGTTCCTATCCCTCCCTTATCCTTCTTACTTGAATTTCAATTCCCCTTCTTCTCGTCAATATTCGTAGTCGTCAAACCCGGAAATCTTCGAGTGTTTCTAAAAAAGTTTCAATAGATCTCTATTTTGGTACGTCCTCTAAGTAAATTGATTGAAACAGGCTTTAAAGTTTGGTCCATACCGTGATCAGTAGTAGTCTAACGGAAATAGAGAATGCAGTAGATTTCCCTCAAATTATTTGCGGGACAGCCCTAGGTTCTTATCCAAAGATATTAAAACAATTTATTTGAACCCTTTGCAATAAAAGGTTTGGAGTCCAGGTGTCGATGTAAATTAGATAGAACACCCCTCAGCCTAGGAGTGACCGAATTATTGATTTGACGTTGAAGTCGAAATAATGCAGTCCTTAGAAAAATAGAAATGTGCTTCGCAGTAGAAATTATCTCCTTGAATGAATTTGACCAGGACGATACTCGGAAGAATGCCTTTGGTACTTGAAGAGGTTTTTGGAACTGGAGTCGAAGATGACAGTACACAACTAGTTAACTTGGTGGCGGTTGCTGGACTGACTAATACGGCAAGGGTAGCACCTTTTTAGGTTCCTTTTTTTTAAACTACGTCATACAGAAATAGATGATCCCATACGGGCACCCTACTGTACCCGTATAAGTTAATCTGATTCAGTGACGAATATTATCAGAAGTAGATGATCCCGTACGGGTACCCTACGGTACTCGTATGGGATAATCTATTTCTGATAATATTTATCACTGAATTTAAAAAATGCATCGTCAAAAAAGAAATACTCTGAAATTTCTCGACAATTGCCTCTTGGAAAAAAAAACGTTGATAGGTTATTTGTGAAAAGAAAAAGACGTTTTTCGTTTGCGGTCCTTTTCATCTCTTTTGCACGTTCAATCGTAAAACTACGTCTTACCGCTTCCTTCGGGAAGAGTAACGACCCTAATTCCGTATTCAAATCCAATTGAGAGGAAAGTCTCTGGTGTTCGCCGCACAGTTGGCACAGACCGGAAGTGAAAGATCGTTGGATCGTGGACCCTTGAGTCCCAGGAGCCGTGAAAACTGTCCGTTTACGTTTCGTTTCGAAACTTTCTTCCTGTATTCAAAAGAGAGAGAGAGAAGGATAGAGAATGAGCGTGAGAGAGAGAGGGTGGAGGAGAACGAAGTGGAATGAGAGGATGCAAATCAAAACCTGTCGAGTTCCGCGTGTATGGTCACAGTCGTTTTAATAACGTATCGATTTTTCTCTTTGACGTCACTGGGTAATGACAGGTCGCGTATTCAAAAGGCTGACTTTATTTTCAATAGGTTCGATCAATCCCGTTTCAGACTACTACTGAACAAAGAGAGTTGTGCACCTCGAAGCTAAATAAGGTTGAAATACATGTAACGACATGCTTTTGAATATACAAAGTTGTGAAAATGATTATTGACACATTGTGTTGTATATTGAGGTGATGATAAATCTGTCAATGGGAGAAGTGGAAAAAAGAGAAGATAATTTAATAAATAAGATTAGTCGAGAAAGTTGAATAAAAACTTTTTATCAATGCTACATTGTAAACTCTGTGATTAATAACCACGGGTTCGCTATTTAAATTTTGATAATACAAATCCTGGATATATTCCTGGACTCGTACATATGAATATTCATATTTTAGGAAAGTAGCCGAGTTTTCGGAGACTCATACATCTCGGATGACAGTTCTCCAAACTAGATCGTTATATTCCTTTATAACAACAGCATCCAATGCAGCGTTATCGAGATCGCAATGAGGGCCTGCTATTGCGAGCTCTGTTTCCAGAGTGTGTATATTCACATTCAAGAGACAATAGAGGGAAGCAAGCTCGAGTGGTGACCGGGGGGTTGGGAGCGAGTAAGCTCTTGAATTGCGTGCCTGTGTGCATAGAAGTCACCTTTTTACGTTCTCGTACTGAAATTAGACGCTTCACTCCTGCTTGATGAAAACCAAAAGTCGTCGAGACTTCTACTTATGATCTCCTAATTCTAGACAGTCATAAATTGACTCCTTTGAGAATGATTTTTTACTTTTAACAGAATTTTTTGTGCTGCCCGATCATTATTCCCACCTGTCACCTATAAACATTTTTTTTCTTGAAATAAATTAAAAAACTGACCTAGAAACGTTTTCCAGGATTCCCTAAATTCACTGATGTCAAAATGGACAATTTTTTATGAAACCAAATATATAGAGGGCTTAAAATAAATATTATTTTTAAATTTCTTAAATGCTCATAAATTTCAAAAGTAATTATTTTCTCATAATCATTTGATGTAGTAATTTTATAAAATAATTATTAACCTTCTAATAAGCTTTTAAAATGAAATTTGTCTATATGTATATACTGAATAAATTTCTCTCTCCTCCAAAGTGAGTAATTTTATGCAAAAAAGGATTATATTCGTGCGTAAATATAAAAGAGTTATTATTAAAAGCGGATTTTGCCAGATGGCCATACCCTGTCCCGTATCTCTCCCTCTATTCATTATAAGATTTCTTATGAAGTTATTTTTTAATTGAGCTTATCTCATTAGCAATTTTAATCTTAAGTTTAATTTAAATGTCTCCAAAAATTCATTCCTTCAAAGAAATGATGAATTTTAGTTTATTTTCAATATTTAAACTTTATGCTTTTGACAATTTTACGATATATCGATTATAGTATTAATTATCCTTATCACGACTCTGATGAAAATTTGTTGAATAAACGAATCGGGTAAAAAAAAATAGAAAATGCGAAATAGAATCTTTTTGCAAAAGAAATAATTAGTTTCGAAAATCCTTAAGTATAATAATAAATAATAGGTGTTCAAATGTTAGCAATTAATTTTGATGCTCATTAACTAGATCTAGATATTTAATCGTTTATCAGCTTTTGATAAGTCCGTATTGTAGTGCTTGCGCTTTGACATCTTGCAACAATGCGGAAGCTAAATTATTCGCAACTGTAATTGCACATTTGCGTAATGAATTCGGACGGAGGCTTATCCCTTGGAAACGTAGTGTACTAAACTATGGAACAGGAGAGAAGTCTCAATGTCCTGTATTTTCGAAAGTGGAAGAATATTTCGATAATTCTTTGATAACGTTTGTTCGGCAACTTTTTTATTACTCGATTTGTATTTTGCTTTAATAGATCAATGAAAATTGATAATTAATAAAAGTGATATGTTCTAAGTGCGTTATTTAGGAGCATTCACCCTCTCCTTGTGATTAGATAGTGAGACAGTGAGAAAACATTTGGAAAAATCGATTCAAGCCGCTGGCGAGTCTCGTTTAAAAACAGAGATGAGAAAAAAGTCTAGCGGCGAAAGGACGTGGAAAATGAGGAAAGCCTGACTTCGCTCTTGAACAAAGTATGAGAGGCACCGCTTTATTTCCCCTCCAAAAAAAAAACTTTTTTTCCTCTCCTTTTTTTTTATCCACCAGCCGCTAGGAGGTATCAAAAACCCAGAGACGAATATGCGGTCGTCTGTGTCGCGAGCCATGGTGTACGGCTCGCAATTTAAAAGTCAAAGTAAATGCAAATTAAGACGCGCTTGCCAGGACGCGACAGAGTGGACTACGGTACTGTCAGAATGGCATGGCTCTGCTGATGCAAGCGGTTTAAAACCATCCAAGCTTTTACTCAAGAAGAAGTATCTTGTCTGGCTAACTTGAGGGATTATCGTCAGTATGGACTGTACCGTACTGTGTTTCGTGTTTGTTCAGGGTCTTCGTGCATGTCCTCTTTTGCACTTTCTTCACTTCGTTTGTTTGTATACGCGAATTTATACACGCTGCACTATGTACTCTATGTAACAAAGCAGAGAGCGAGGGGTAGAATCTATTCTAAACTTTTGTGTTCCCTTTTGTAGTAATGTAGTAAATGTAGATGAAACAAAATTCAAGCAGTGGATTCTTTTGGGAATTGTAAAATTGTTACAAGGTTGTTTTGAATTTTATTAATTACTTAATAATTTGTGAAGCTGTTAACAACCGGAACTCAGTTAGAACTGTTCAGTGGGAAACCGTCATGGCGTAAAACCGGGATTTCATCCTGTCTTGTCTCCCTCAATAAGTTTAATATTTCCTTATCAAATATCATCAAAGTAGTGACTTAAAATTATAGTCGCATCCTTTTAAGGACATCCAAAGTAATCAAATGCAATTTTGTAGAAAATCCCAGCAGCTCCCCTTTTCAAAATATTGAAAGAAACATTATTAGGGTACCCTGCACCTACAATGTTCGACATACACTATTTCATTTATTCCATTTACTATTTCTCGGTACAAGACCTTTTTACATTCACCTTCTTTATGTTTCTTCCCTTCCATAAACTTATTGTTTTGCGCTCTTCTTTATTTCTGCTCTTATATGACCCCTCTACTTTAAAGAACCCTTTGAATTCCCCTCATTCACTCCTATTTCTCCATGTCCTCTGAATACATCAATGTCTTCTGTCTTTACTTCTCATTTCCTCTAATGTTCCTCTTTTCTCCTTTTACAGATAATAAATCTTCCCTCCATGAATATAATTAAATAATTGTTAATGCCACATCTTAGATTTGTTTCAAGTTATCAAACTTTTTCCCTTCTTTAATAATTAAGGCAAACAATATAAAACACTAATCTCAATATTAATCAGAAATTCGTTAATTATTCAGAGAAATTATATGCGCAAGGAATATTGAGGAGTGTATACGTAAAATCAGTCTGTATTAATAATGAAATTTCATATTAGAATATTAAACTATGATGGAAATCTATTTCCATTTTGCAATTAATATTCAAATAAAGAGAACGTTATACTCTCCTTCCAACAAGCCTTTATATACATGTGTAACTGTAAATGTGTTTTAACATCCATCAAGTATTATTGTGATAGTGATCTATAACTATAAATTCACTTCAACTCATTATACTTGATTGACTACTTCAACATCTGTAAAGCAATGTATTTCAACCGATCATTAAGTATACGTAATACCTTAAAACAAGATTTAACAATTGTATTAATTGTATATACTTTATTTACAATTATAATTTGATAGCGGAATTTAACAATTTTAATCTAGACTTCAAAACCTAGATTCCAGTATGTAATCTCTGGATACGTCATTTTGATATTGATCAGTTAAACATGCATAAACTAAATATTTGGAACCAGTCCATCTTCAATATTTGCCAAATAAGTTAATGGAGATATTTCGAAAATTTGGGGTTTTTTAAAATATCACCGAACGTTGATAAATTAATAAGGGATCGAGAAAAAAAATGTATTGTTCTTTATTTATTTCATGTAATTTATTTACGTTACCAATTTCTGGTTCAGTGGACTCGGTTTTATTTACAGAGCAGAAGAATGTGATCTGAGGAAAAAGGTAAAAGAGGGATTGTAGAATTTTATTTTTAGGTGGCACTTGTATTTTTTTGCCGGTAAACTCTTGAATTTGTTATTATTAATAAATATTAGTTTATTCTTCGGTCAATTCATGGCACAATACTGGTTTAGATTTACTCATCAAGACAACTTTTTTCTATTTTCAATTCATGGCACAATACTGGTTTAGATTTACTCATCAAAACAACTTTTTTCTATTTTCAATTCATCGCACAATACTGGTTTAGACTTACTCATGAAAACAACTTTTTTCTATTTTGCGAAGAGTCAAAGTCAAGGCGACTAAAAATAAACTCGTAACATAATTCAATAGTTTGATTAAACAAAATGGTGTCTATTTACTTGGCTTCAATGCACTTCTGCATAGTTAGATGATCTTCACAAAATGCACAATTTTTGGCAGCCCTTTAGCTCTTCAATTCAGCTTTTTTTGTTCGGGTCAGGCCTTCCGGTCAATGACCTCTTCCCGTCAGGTCTCAATCGTCACTGACTTGAGCACTCGATCTCTTCTCCTTGCCCCGTCCCTCTCCCTCTCTTTTCCTGTTTACTTGAATTTTAATTCCCCTTTCTTCTCGTCAGCAATAATATTCGTAATCGTCAACCGCATAAACCTTGGAGTGTTTCTGAAAAATGATTTAATAGATCTCTGTTTTGATACGTCCTCCAAGTAAGTAAATTGAAACATGCTTTGAAGTTTGGTCCATACCTTGATCAGTAGTACAACAAACCATATGCAAACCATCAATAACCATGATTCCTGACTAAATCCCCAAATAGAGACTGCAATCCTCAAAGTTCAATATTCCATTTAAGCAAACAGTTGATCTAACAATATAAAAACAATGAAAATAAACTCCTTTATCATTGCCATAGATCACAAATTCGATTCACATCAAGTTTTGATGTCGAATCAACTCCACAACACAAAAGCAAATATCGCATAACTTATAGGATGCTCCCGGCATGAACATTCTACCAAAATTTCAAACAAGATGAAAAGGAATCCCACACACTGGAGTTTGTCTAATCTCAAATCAACGCTTTTGATATACTCCCAATGAGATTTGCAAAACTTTGAAACAAAATTATGTACATATAGAATAAAGGCCGCACACGTTGGACTTAGATACACGTTGCCTTTTAGATTGAGAAGTGCAAGAGAGTGTGGCTTGAAACTGACTTCCTGTTAGATCAAAAGCTTCAACAGCGGAGGGAATACACGTTGTGCACTTTGCAGCCATGGCCGTTTGTTGGAAGTAAATATGCATTGAATACCTTGAGCGCTCACTCTCTCGTTGAGAACAGGCAATATCTGCGAGGCATGTAGGATATTTTACGAGGAACATAAACACGCATCCTTTCGTACCAAGCCGCTTTAGCGACCTGTGAATTTACACGTGTTCCATGTCTATAATGTGGATTTTATAGTTTCGCAGAAAAATCATGCATCTTACAAAGCGAAATTAGATAACAAATGATAGTTTATAGACTATCGGTTATTTTTTGTGGATTCTCATTAATTTGGAAGTGCATCCCATACGTAGTATTTGTGATTATATTTTACAGGAAAGATTAAATGTTAAATTATTCATGTTTTTATTTGAATCCTTTACAATTAGAATCAGAGAGAAGGAGTAGATCCAGATGTCTTCAGGGACACTGAAAATTAGAACTTTGTGGAATTAATCGAGAATTTAAATTGGGGACCAAGGTTAAAAGTTTTAGTTACTTTCCTTTTAAAATTATTCTTAGAGTCGTAGACCTAACAAGCGATACCTCCTACAGAGTGAGGTCGAAGAAATGACGTTGTCTAGCGGAAACAGAGAATGCAGTAGATTTCCCTCAAATTATTTTCGGGTCTGCCAAAGTGAAAGGTTTGGAGTCCAGGTGTTGGTGCAAATTAGATAAAAACCCCCCTTCAGCCTAGGAGTGACCGAATTATTGATTTGACGTTGAAGTCGAAATAATGCAGTCCTTAGAAAAATAGAAATGTGCTTCGCAGTAGAAATTATCTCTTTGAATGAATTTGACCAGGACGATACTCGGAAGAATGCCTTTGGTACTTGAAGAGGTTTTTGGAACTGGAGTCGAAGAATAAACTCGATGACACTACACAACTAGTTAACTTGGTGGCGATTTCTGGACTGACGCAAGGAAGACGCGAAGTTGAATCCGTGGTTACTTCCGGACTAACTAACTTGAAGGCGTTTACTGAACTGTCGAATTTGTCAAGAGTGCCACCCTATATATCCTTTTGCAAAGGGAACTACGTCATACCACCCACTTTTATTACATTTGGGTCAATGCAATAAAATTTTTGTATCTGAAAAGTGGGAACCCATTAGAAGGGTGACAGAATACAGATTATCAATGTTGAGCACTTTATTGGTAATTTAATTTTTTTCTAAAGCCTATGAAACACCACACCTATGTTGAGCAATCTGATGATAATTTTGATGAAGAGTAATAAATTTCTTTATTAATTACGACATTGAATTTTTAAGTAGTGATTTGATCCTGGAATATTCTAAAACAACTTTAGAAAGAAAGTCTTTCAATTTTTTGAAAGATTTTAAAACCTCCATCATCTTTTCTTTTGAAGTATATCGAACAATTCCACTTCTCGTACTGCCATACTCACTCGTATTGTGCAGTCTATGCCAGATGCTTTTGACACTATTTCTCTAACTTTATTTTAAAAGAAAAAGAGGGCAAAAAAAAACTTATTGTCATTGTCCAAATTCACGTGCGTAGCTAACATAAAAAAAAGAACAGGCGAATAAAATGTTACATCAGCAATGAAATCTGTACTTGTACAAAATTATATTGCAAACCATGAAGAAAGATAGAAACAAAAAAAAACAGTTTTACAACATTCCGTGTAAAAGCCTCATCTAACATAACGACATCAATCTCTATTTATCCTCAAGGACTTTAAAAGCTTCAATCTCTTGAATGATTTAAACGCAAACACTTAAGAATGTGGTATTGCTTTTATTTTTTTTTCTACTAAAGTAGAAGAAAATTGATACTTTACATACATAAAGTAATAACTAGAATCATAAACTTTCAATGTTTACTTTCATTACTTATGGGAAATATGTTTGGCATAATATACTCAATTACATTTCAAAAAGTTGTGTTTCGATCAATAAGTAGGTTCTTACCTTTTATAAGTGAATTTATGAAAATTGTATTTCAAAATTCACCGCATCATATTCTCATGGTGGCAGTTAAACAGGCACGTCTTCCCATTTCCATAATTTCCGGTGGAAATGGAAAATGCTATTCGACTTCGAACGATGGGCGAGTGGGGGATTTGTTTTTTTCAAAAATATTTTTAAATAAATATCGACAACTGAACTCAATAGAATTTTCAATTTTCCAATAATTGAAGTTTAAATCAATATATTAAAAATTTTGCAAATCTGACATCAGATTTGTCATCAGCAACTCCAAAAACCCCTGACCAGGAATTCCCAACAGCATAAATCATTTTTTTAATTTTTGTCCGCCATATTGTCTCCGCCATTTTGGATTTTTAAAAAATGACATAAAATTCGCACATTTACTTTGATGCGTCACCTTAATAACTCACTCATAAAGTTTTTGATAAAGAAAATAATTATTTACTATCAAAGTAAACTTTGATTGAAATTTTTGAAAACTTCTGACCAAAAAATATTATTTCTATTTAGAAATTTTTATTTAGGAAGCAATTTTAATTGTTTCAAGATACGCAAATGGAATGATTATTGAATTTACAAATATGAATGTTAATTTGCCATTTGGTGTAAAATTTATGCTCGTGGGTGGTGATTTTAGACAGTTATTACCTGTTAAAGTTAATGCTACTAGAAGCGAATTAGTAAATTTATAACTATAAAATCTAGCACATTGCATAATCGTTTCAAAACGTTTTCATTGTCTCAAAATATGCAGACTTCATCTGGTGAATTAGAATTTACGAAATATTTATTGTTTGTTGCAAAGTGGCAGTTTAAATGATAATGACAATAAGTAAATAAATAATTTAGAGCCCACAAAGCATTGTGTGAAAATTCATGATGTTGATACATAATAATTATTGTTGAAGAATTAATTAGCAGAAAATATGTTCACATATCATAAATTATTATGGTTGGCAAAAATTAAACGAACATAAGATTATTAAGATGACACCTACTCTGCAAAAGCAATTTACATGATAATTAAAAGTGAATGTAGATTCTAAAAATTAACATTTAGTAAATTTCAAAATTTACTTAAACACTGGTGATCGAAAATCAGTTTTATTTTGAATCACATTGAGAAAATTTTTAATAAACTTCTGTAATAGAATGGTGACAATTATTTTGAAACCTCTTATTTGTAAAAATTTTACATTGTAGAAAAGAGATTTGTGGAGATTATGAAATTTAGAACATAATAAACTCGACGTAAAACTAACATTCAGCGGAGACTAAAGTACCAAGATAGGAACTTTAAAGCAGCACATTATGCGTTAGTGTCTTGTGCATTAAATTGTAGTTGAGAGGATATTGATTAAAAATCAATGTTAACTTTTTTTTTAAAAAGTTAAGCATCTGTCACTGGATGTAATACCAAAAAAAATACATTAGGGAGTTGTTATTTTAATTATAAGCAATTTTTTTGTAATCAAAATAGTGTGAACATGTGTTTTAATCAGAATAAAATATCATTTTGGAATTAACTTTTTTCAATTTATATCTCCAGCATATGACATCTGTCTTCTGTATCGTTCCTTTACAGATAAGACTGCTCCCAAAATGTCGTAATCCATCTTCACATGTCATCTAAAAGCCAAAGTATTTCTTTTTTTGGAAATCAATTCTTATAGATAGGTGTGTATATTTGGAGGAAATTTTTTAGGGATAAATACATTTTACTGGTTTACTGTTTTAAAAGAAAAATGATTATTTTCATGACTGAATTGTAATTGTTTATTTTTCCCATTACAATTTAACATTAGACTTACGTTAACCAACGTTAGACTATCGTTAACCAACGTTAGGCTAATGATACTCTATCGACATTTTTTCGTCATTAATGGAAGATTATAACGTTAGTCTAACGTTAGTTAACACTAGTCAAACGTTAGTCTAACTTTGGTTAACGCAAGTTAACGTTACTCTAAAGTTAGGTAACCTTAGTTAACGCTAGTCTAACGTTATTTAACGCTAGTTAACGTTAGGTAACCTTAGGTAACGCTAGTCTAACGTTGGTTAACGTTAGTCTAACGTTAGTTAACACTAGTCTAACTTTGGCTAACGCAAGTTAACGTTACTCTAAAGTTAGGTAACCTTAGTTAACGCTAGTCTACCGTTAGTCTAACGTTATTTAACGCTAGTTAACGTTAGGTAACCTTAGGTAACGCTAGTCTAACGTTGGTTAACGTTAGTCTAACGTTAGTTAACACTAGTCAAACGTTAGTCTAACTTTGGTTAACGCAAGTTAACGTTACTCTAAAGTTAGGTAACCTTAGTTAACGCTAGTCTAACGTTAGTCTAACGTTATTTAACGCTAGTTAACGTTAGGTAACGCTAGTCTAACGTTGGTTAACGTTAGTCTAACGTTGGTTAACGTTAGTCTAACGTAAGGTAACCTTGCTTAACTCTAGTCTATCGTTAGTAAACATTAGATGACCTTAGTTAACGTTAGTCTAACGTTGGTTAACGCAAGTTAACGTTAGTCTAACGTTGGTTAACGCAAGTTAACGTTACTTTAACGTTAAGTAACCTTAGTTAACGCTAATCTAACGTTATTTAACGCTAGTTAACGTTAGGTAACTATAGGTAATGCTAGTCTAACGTTAGTTAATGCTAGTTAACGTTAGTCTAACGTTAGGTAACTTTACTTAACTCTAGTCTAACGTTAGGTGACATTAGTCAACGTTAGTCAACGTTAGTTTAACATTAGTTAACGTAAGTTAACACTAGTTAACGTTAGTCTAACGTTAGGTAACCTTGCTTAACTCTAGTCTAACGTTAGTAAACGTTAGGTGACCTTAGTTAACGTTAGTCTAACGTTGGTTAACGCAAGTTAACGTTACTTTAATGTTAAGTAACCTTAGTTAACGCTAGTCTAACGTTATTTAACGCAATTTAACGTTAGGTAACCTTAGGTAACGCTAGTCTAACGTTAGTTAATGCTAGTTAACGTTAGTCTAACGTTAGGTAACTTTACTTAACTCAAGTCTAACGTTAGGTGACCTTAGTCAACGTTAGTCAACGTTAGTTTAACATTAGTTAACGTAAGTTAACACTAGTTAACGTTAGTCTAACGTTAGGGAACCTTAGTTATCGATAGTCTAACGTTAGTTAACGCTGGTTAACGTTAGTCTAACGCTAACTAACGAAAACTTTTCTGCCTGGGTATTTACCTTTTAGAATTGTTGTTAGACTCCCAGACTCAGCAAGTAATATCCCCTTCCGTGTAATGTCGAAAAAATGACCTTGACTAGCAGAAACAGAGAATGCAGTAGATTTTCCTCAAATTGTTTTGGGGACAGCCAAAATGAAAGAGCTCCGGAGTTCAGGTGTCGATGTAAATTAGATAAAACACCCCTCAGCCTAGGAGTGACCAAATCATCGATTTGACGTTGAAGTCGAAATAATGCAGTCCTTAGAAAAATAGAAATGTGCCTCGCAGTAGAAATTATCTGCATGAATGAATTTGATTAATACGAGAGTCGAAGAAGGCAGTTTTTTTGGACTGGAGTCAAGACACTTGATGACAGTACACAACTGGTTAACTTGGTGGCTCCTGCTGGACTGACATAAAGAACACAAATATCAGATTCAACGATTAATCAGTTTTTTTCGTTAATGACGAACCTCTTTTAATTGTTATGTAAAACCTCGTTCATAAATCCACAATTTTTAGCAAACGTACAATGATCAATGATTGTTATATATTTTTTAAATTCGTTTTAAATATTCTGGAATAAAAAATAAAATAGAAAAGTTTTTTGAATCACTTCTTTAGGATACTGGCAAAGTAGAAGAGGTACTATTTTTAACTTTCTTGAAGTTAAATTTCTGTTCTTGACCTCCCTCTTACCATCGGGAAAATTGGCCCACTGCAATTTTCTATTCCTGCTTCAACGTCTTGTTTCTCTCCCTCTTACCGTACTTTTCCTTTTGTGAAACGTCAACTACACTTATGAACAGACCTCCGCCTGCTGAGAATCTCTCTTATATTCCCGAGTTCTTGTAACTTTTTCCAGCTTATTTTCCACCATTTCGTGTGCTTTCTGGAAATATTTAAATGTTTTAAAAACAAATAAAATATGCATCACGTGTGTGAAATTACTTCTTGATATTATAACGTCTAAAGAGTAACACATTTTTCCTGTTTCCAAATTTAGTTGAATTAATAATTAATACTGAAACGTGGTTGGTGAATAAACAGGAATTAGTTGACCGTTATAGACCATATAGGTGAAGTATATTTTTTCGTAATTTGAAAAAATAAAGTAGGCGTCGTTAACATCAAACAATAATAAAAAAAAACCGACGTCTCTAATAGACATGTACAGAGAGTTGTAATAGCTTACAGGTAATTAGAAGACAAGTGTTTTTTTGAGGTAGTCTATTTTCTTTTCAATTAAATTCATTCTCAAATCTCCCAATAGTAACTGAAAACTAAAGTAACGAAATTCTAATGAAAAACCTGTCGACCACAACTGGTCATTGGTTTCGATATGCTTGTAGACTTTATGTCGAATCGTCAAAGGTTAGTTGTGTTTGCGAAGTAGGTCATTTGAAACCAGACTGCTATTTTGTTCACAGTCGTTTGATGAAGGTGTAAAGTACTGGGAAATAAAAAAGTATAAAACTACGGTTCATTAAATGAATCTAAAATAAAATGATACAGCAATTTCTGACGAGAAAATGGTATTCCATTTTCATTCACTATGAGTTACAATCGATTAGTTATGAATACTAAATATTTATTATATTATCCAGTCATTTATTTCCATCTCGGTAACCTTTTGAGTGAATACTTTGCTTACTCTAATTGATGTATTTAAAAAAATTGAATAATTTATCTGCATTTATTTGTTATTAATAAAGTTCTTGAAATTCTAGGTTTTTAATTACACCTAGAAACAGACTATTGGGGTTTGTAGAGACTATTGGAATTTATTAATCAAGTCTTCTGGTGATGATTTTTTTGTACTTATTTTTCTGAGGATGAGGGAAAATCTGCTATAGCAGATATCATACAAACCGTTCTATCAGATTATGTCAGGGGACCAAGGCTCTTGTTTTGGTCGACCCACCAAAAACGGCACCCATCGGGTGGACCATTCTTCATCTTACGAAACTACTGTCGGGCTCTAAACTTTGTAGGTGAAAGCTCCTGGGATCTCGAGGACTGACCTAAAGACTACGTATAATTCAGCTCACCAGGAACGTGGTTTGTGTTCACATAAGAAACTGCTTTGGTTTCTTCTTGCAGTCTGCGAAACTGTGATAGCTTTTTCAGTACCTAAAGTACCGATTATATGCCTTATATCTTTATTGCAAAAATCGCAGTATATCTTTTGCTTTAAACTGATAAATTTTTTTTTGTATAATAATTCTGGGTTGGTGTTTATTTAACAATCTAAGTTGCATAAGGACAGTCACAAATTTTCCATTCCTTACAGGTACTTAGTCTTCTCTAGTTTCTGAGTAATTTGATCCTATGATGATAAAAATCGGTAGAAGGTTTTTTATTTGAATCCGTTACAATTAGAATCAGGGAGAAAGAGTAGATCCAGATGTCTTCAGGCACAATGAAACAAAATTAGAAGTTTGTGGAAATGATTGAAAATTTAAATAAGAACTTTAAAAGTATTTGTTACTTACTTTTTAAAACTATTATTAGACCCCAATAAGCTTCAGTGTGAGGTCGAGGAAATGATGTTGTCTAACGGAAACAGAATGCAGTAGATTTCCCTCAAATTATTTTTGGGTTAGCCAAAGTGAAAAGGTTGGAGTCCAGGTGTCGATGTAAATTAGATTGAACACCCTTCAGCCTAGGAGGGACCGAATTATTTATTTGACGTTGATGTCGTGGTAATGCAGTCCTTAGAAAAATAGAAATGTGCCTCGTAGTAGAAATTATCTCCTTGAAGGAATTCGACAATTGTTTTGTTAGTTTTCCAATAATAAAATTAACTGGCGTCTGAGTGTCGCGTTGGTGCTAAATATTTAATTTGTGCGACGAATAAGGGAAGATGATTTATTAATCTTTGCATAATTTTTAATTTATCATTAAGGCAACTGTTATAATTTGACATCATTAATAAAATCAATACGTTGTAAATTATTTAGGAATTGAATCCTAAAAAAACTTATTTTAAATTTACCCACTCGCCGTCTGCTCAGGATGCGTTACAGTGAAGAGTGTCGGAACAAAGAACCATTTGTCAAATACCACCGAAGGATTTCTCCTACTTTATGGATTTTGACGTCAGTACGTGAACAAATTATGAAGAAGTTAATGCTGAAAAGCTGCTAACATCATTAAGACCTAAGCTTGCAGATCATCCAAAAGCTACTACAGCTCAATTGTTGCAATCGAAGTTCCATTTCTTCTGGTGTTTTCTCCCTGCATCCAAATTAAGAAAATTGAACAAAGCATTTGCAGCGTCATCATGATTCGAAATATTATATAGTTGCTAATTTTATTTTATTAAGCGCGTAGACTATACATTAAAAAATTATTATCAATATTGCACAACAATTATTCCTGACTCTCAACATTCAAATTAGTGTTTCACCTTTTTTAATTATATAAAAAAGTGGAAAATTTTTATGATTCAAAATGGGGACTCCAATTATTAAGGTGAGTCTAATTTCTACATGGGTTACAATGAAAAAACAAATTGTTTGGAAAGTAAAATAATGAAATTCTGCATGTTGAGAAAGAATTAAAAAGCTGTTATAAAAGAGTCTTTGAAAAGCCGTGGAGGTCGAGAGGTTGCTTAATAGAAAAGTGTTTGCAGAGAAGAAAAAACATTAGTTAATTTAAAAAAAAAAGAAAGGGCAGAGCTTAATTAAAACGAGAATAGCGGCGTTCGGACGTTTACTTTTATATGTTCGGCGAAAAAAGTTAACTAATAAGGTTATTAACTGAACAATTTAAACATGTGTCAAAAATTAGAATAATTATATTAAACATAAAAATTTTTTTCCCTTTAACCGACGAATTTTGGGAAAATGAATTTTTTTCAATATTGAATCAACAAACATTTTTTTAAAATTACTTTACCACTGCAAATTTCAAGTACAATTTATGTCCAACAATCCCAGCTTTAAAAAAAATATTAAATCATGTTTGAAAATATAAAAAAGCAAAATTCGTCTCTGAAATATTTAAATTTTATTTAGAATTTATAATCTCGTGTTCACATTTTTCAAACATTGACAAAATGACGCAAGGAAAAACAGATATGTCCAATATGATTTTATGGATGAAAGGCATTTTCTGGGTCAAATATTTTTCTGAAGGCAGCTTACGAAAAAAAATATAGCTTAGGCTAGGTTTCACAATGCGGACAAAACATTCAATACTATAAAAATAGTAGAAATATGAGTAGGCTTTGTAAGAATATATCGTCAAAAAGCAGCTTTTACAAAACTGATATTTTTTTGTGACTGACCAAAAGAAAAATACATTTGTCTATTTGAACAATGCAAAATTTTCCAATTGTTTAAATAGTTAAACATTTTTATAAACTCTTTCTTTCTTTATAAACTAACTTTTGAACTATTACAAAAAGTATATTCTGAAAAAAAAGTTTTCAATTTTTTTAATTACTTTCTAAGTAAACGTAAGGATACATTTCAATAAATTAACAAAATGCTTCTTGCAAAAATCTGAAGTTTGTGAATTTTTAGAATTCATAAAAAGGGTCGAGTTTCATAAATCAAGAAATGTTTTCTTATCTTATTTGTAAAATTATAAATTAAACAGAACTTTTTTTTTTAATATTCTTTGAATTTATTTCTGAGAAGAAAGACGATATCATAAATGTTTTTTTTAATTATATTTAGAGATGAAGAACAGATAACTATTTCTTGTTACCTGCTTGAATATTTAAAATAAACATACAAATAATTAATTAAATTCGATCGCCTCGTAGGTTCAGTGAACCTTGATTTATTTACAGAGTTGAAGGTTACGAACTAAGGGGTCAGTTTAATTTGTAAGACACAAGACATTAAATATTTTAACATCTTTGAACAGGATTTAATTGTTAATAAATTAATTATTAATTATTAATTTAATTATTAATTAATAATAAAATGTTAAACTTATTAATCATAAGTTAATTGTTCGCTAAATACGAATCCGAGGTCCGTTTTAGAAAATTAAAAATGGCGGATCCAATATGGCGGTTGT
Source organism: Leptopilina heterotoma (assembly GCF_015476425.1). Lineage (NCBI taxonomy): Eukaryota > Metazoa > Arthropoda > Insecta > Hymenoptera > Figitidae > Leptopilina > Leptopilina heterotoma. The sequence continues at coordinate 666,382 of NW_025110898.1, forward strand.
CAGCAGACAACCGCCATATTGGATCCGCCATTTTGAATTTTCTAAAACTAACCTCAAATTCGTAATCAGCGTCTAGCAAAGTTTTTCAATACAAGGAATGATGAAATTTACATTCCACTTTCTGCAGAGTAGAGTAATTGTAATATTCCGTCTAAATTATTAACATCAATAACTAGAAATCACTCCCCACTTTACAATAGTGGAAATTTCATGTTTACCTTTTCAAACAACAGTATGATTCTGCTTGTTAGAACGTTGGCTTTATGAGCCTCTCAGTTATGGTAATATATATATATATATAGTTACTCTGGTCTCGAGAATAATTTCAAATTAGTCAACAATCACTTTGGTTTGCTGATAATTATTCCACATAATTATCCTGAGTAACTTGATATCTTGGTAAAATAATTCTGCAGTGTCAACAAAAATTCATCTTTTTTTTCACACACAAAAAAATCGAATATTTTCGAAAACTAGGATCTGATTATGAATCTGATGACTGTTTTTAAAAATTCAAAATGTCGGATCCAATATGGCGGACAAATAGACAAATTTCTTAAAAATCGATTTAATTTGCCTGAAATTCGTTACTCGGGGGTTTTTGGGGTCACTGATTACAAATTTGATGCCAGCATGTCAAAATTCAAAATGGCGGATTCAATATGGCAGACAATTTTTTTTTAAATCGATTCAATTTACCTGAAATTCGTTAGTCGGGGATTTTTGGGGTCACTGTTTACAAATTTGATGCTAGAATTTCAAAATTCAAAATGGCGGATCCAATATGGCTGACAAAAGATTAAAAAATTGACGGATTTCGATATAAATTCGTATCAAGGGTTTTTTTTTGGGACTAAGATCGGATTCACTTTAAACTTGTTATTCTAGGGTTCTTGGGGTCGCTGATTATGTATCTTATTAAAGTTTTTCAAAATTCGAAATGGCGGATCCAATATGGCGAACAAATTTTTAAAAATTAATAGAATTCGTTTGAAACTTGTCACTCGGGGGTTTTTGGGGTCGCTAATTACGAATTCGATTACTGTTTTTCAAAATTCAAAATGGTGGATCCAAAATGTCGGACGAATTTTTAAAAATTGATCGGAAGCACTTGAAACTTGTTATTCTAGGGTTTTTAGGGTCGCTAATTACGGATATGAACAAAGTTTCTAAAAATACAAAATGGCGGACGAATTTAGATTCCATTTTTAAAACTTCGTCCGCCATATTGGATCAGCCATTTTGAATTTTAAAAAATTGACATCGAATTCGTAATCAACCAAGCGGTATTTTTTTTTTGGTCCTAGTTTCCAAAATGTTGTATTTTTTGTGTGAAAAATTATGTTGGGCTGTGGAATCAGGTAAAAATGAAAATGTAGTGTAAATTATAAGTTACGAAATTCAAAAAACAAGTTCAAGAATTTGCCTAGCTCATTTTTTTTTGTTTATACTTTTTGAGATTGAAAAAATTATTGAGGCGACTTTTCAATTAAAGTTCTCTCATCTCTTCCAATCTGAGATTAAGGCACAATGCTCACTTTCACAAGCTCTTGGGGTCTCTCTTTCTCTCTTTCACCCTCTCTCGCTCTTGGACGGACATAAGGCAACCAGTCTAACATTCTCCAAAGTTCACGGCTGACGATCACCTCTCTGTGCTCCTTTTCGTGATTGCACATCCACAGAGAGCTTACACGTACTCACATCTCGCAAAACAGGAGTCCAATATTCTGAGGCACACGTTCACTATGTGTTTGCGAGCTAGAGAGAGAGAGAGAGAGAGTGAGAGAGAGAGAGCAGCCAACTCACATTGGATCGATCCAGGTTCGTGTATAAGAGAGAGGATGAAAAGTGGTGGGAAAGGGAGGGTGGTTGTGAAGGGGGTTTTGGCAGAAGGTGGAAAAGGGGTGTCCATGGTGTGCGCCGTCGCCATCCACACGAACGTCGACGTCAACTGAACCAGAGAAAGTGGGGGCCGTCGACCCTGCAAAAACAACCTCGCGCCTCTAGTTGGTATTTCGATACGATCCGATCAGGATCAGTCGTCGTTCGCGCGACACGTGCGTTTATCCTTCAATTCTGGCATTCACCTTCAATCCCCCCCAGTGTCACGTGCGGTGCACTTTTTTCATGATCAGAAAAAAAAATGGAAAACCAAATATTTCTTATGATGACTTTCATGTAGATTTTAATTCGAGTTTATTTAATCAGTTTTGGACCTTGGGATCTCCAATTGCAACAGGATGGATCACTGCACTCGAAGATCTCCTTCAAAGGAGGCCAAGTGCCACCCAAAGTTCATCCACCTAGTGACCTAAACTTTCAAGGGGTGGTATTCCCTCTTTGAATCATCAGCCGGCGCGTCTCCCAGAGGCTCTTATTTGTTTGTTCTAATCGTGCTCCGTTGTTTAGGGAGGGCCTTTGATCCAGGCTTTCGATTTGATGATTTCATCAATCAGACGAAGAGTGTTGTTTCATTGTGTACAGTTTACTAAGTGAATTTATTAAAGGAATTCCATAGTTAAAAATGTAAGTAATCATCAATTCATCAAAAAAATCTAATTATTCCACAGGGGTACCTTAAACTTAGGGGTACCCCTAGCAAAAAACTTTCCCTGCTCTTTAGCTAATTGGATAAAAACTAAATTTAAAGAAACTGATCCGAAACACTCCCTGACAGCATCTAAACTTGCAGCAACTTTGACAATAAGTAAGTCTAGATGGGGTCCTAAATTTTAGCTTTGATCTGATGATCCAAAAAGCCCCACACGCTTCTTGGATCATCAGATCAAAACTAAAATTTAGGACCCCATGTAAACTTGGAGCAACATTGACAGTATTACTGCAAGTCCCACAACCTTCAGAGGCAATGTTGTCAATATTACTGCAAGTTTTAATGGGGTCCTAAATTTAGTTTTCATCTGATGATCCTAAAAACCTGTGGGGCTTTTTGGATCATCAGATTTAGGACCCCCATCTAAACTTGGAGCAACATTGACAGTATTACTGCAAGTCCCACAACCTTCAGAGGCAATGTTGTCAATATTACTGCAAGTTTTAATAGGGTCCTAAATTTTAGTTTTCATCTGATGATCCAAAAAAACCTGTGGGGCTTTTTGGATCATCAGCTTCAGGACCCCATCTAAATTTTGCAGCAGCATTGACAGTATTACTGCAAGTTCCACAATCTTCAGAGGCAATGTTGTCAATATTACTGCAAGTTTAGATGGGGTCCTAAATTTTAAGTCTTGATCTGATGATCGAAAAATCCTGTGGGGCTTTTTGGAGCATCAGATAAATACTAAAATTGAGGATCATTGCAAATTTTTTAATTTCCATTCAAGTTTCCATTTGGGTTACAAATCGAAGCGTGAATGGATTAAAAATTAATACCAACTGCTCGAAATAAAAACGAACGTTGAACTTGAGAATTAACTTGCATTAAGACCTTGTTCTTATTTTTAGCCTCTAGTTTCACCAACTTGACAATATTTTAAAGAAACTTTTCCATTAACTTTTCCATCCTCATCCTAATTTAGAATTAAATTACAAGTATATCAATTCATGATAATATGATAAATGATGATGAACCACTTTTGAAAGTGGTATTCACCACATAGAAACTGAGAATTTAATTGAATTCATTTAATTAGAAATCTGTGATATAATATTATTAATTAGAAACGTTTTATCTCCTTAATGAGGAAGTTTATAACGTCGAGCACGAGACTTTGACAGAGCATATTATAATTTAATAATTATGACGACAGTATTCAACTTAATTATAATAACCCATAATGAATTGTTATCTCAAAACACTTTTTAACCACCAAAAAAAAAAGAAAGAAAATTCAGATATTCAAGTTTTCGACTAAATATCTTAATATATTCGCATAGACACCAAAGGGAAAGTTTTGACTACTCGCACCGATTAAGAAATTTTGGTCCGTCTTCCTCCCTCGTGAAGTTTAGCAATAGAAACCATCTATCAGGGATCTTAGGGAGAACTTTAAGCTAAAAGATAAATCACCAAGGATGTAGGAAGTGGCAAGAGAGAGGGGGTAGAGGATAGGGAAAATGGTTTTCCTTTTCAAAGGAAAATGATGATTAAAATTTCATTCAAGTGTATCTAGAACAGGAAGTTAATATAAAGATTAAACTTTCTTTTACAAAAAACGAGAGATTTCAGATAAAGTTATAGCTTACAAAAAAAATTTTTTTTTTTGAATTAAGACCAAAGACGACTTTTTCTAATAATGTAATAAAAGTAGAAAAAAATTTTACTTGCTCTTAAGAAATGAAAAGTTACAAAATAGATGGTTAGGGTAAAACTTACTAACGGAAGAAAACATAACCTCAAAATTCAGCCTAAAAGTCATAAAAGCCTAAATTTAAGCCCTAAATTTAATCTATTTTTAAAGATGAAGAAGTAGACATAACCTTTAAATGCAGGTCAATTTTTCAGATAAAAGGGAAAACATGATCTTTAAGGTCAACTTTATAGCAAAAATCTTCCATGCATGTAGAATAGGTCAACTTTCTAGGTAAAGACAACATAACCTGTGAATTTAGGTCAATTGCATTAAAATTGACCTAGATTTACAGGTTATGTTTTTTACCTATAAATTTGACCTGTTTGTGTTTAAAGCAAAAAAGTTTACCTAAATTTACAGGTTATGATTATTTTTCACCTATAAAGTTGACCTCTTTGTGTTAATTGCAATAAAGTTGACTTAAATTTACAGGTTATTTTTGTTTTTTTTACCAAAAAGTATTTACCAAATATAACTCAACTTTACTGAAATAAAATTGACCTAAATTTACAGGTTATGATTATTTTTAACCTATAAAGTTGACCTATTTGTGTTTATTGCAATAAAGTTGACCTAAATTTACAGGTTATGATTATTTTTTACCAAAAAGTATTTACCAAACATAGGTCAACTTTACTGCAATAAAGTTGAACTAAATCTACAGGGTATTATTTTTTACCCTCAAAGTTGACCTAAATTTACTGTTTATTAACTTAGGTTTAAAGATTATTTGCAAACAATCCTTATTTTATAAAGAATTGAAAATAACCTTAAAAATTTTTTAATTTAAAAGAAAATTAAATTTTTTTAATATTTAACTTTATAGATAAAGAAAAAAACATAACCTCTAAATTTAGGTCAAAATTATACTTTATTGTATAAAAACAGCAAACATAACCTTTAAATTTAACTAAACTTTATAGCAAACCATCTTTATTACTTAAGAAACTGTCTAAATATAGGACAACTTTTTAGATTAAGAATCAGCAAACCTAACCTTTAAATATAGTTTCACTTTTCAGGGAAAAATCTTTGTGTCTTAAATAATCAAAACTTTAATTATAAATATACGCCAACTTTATAGGTAAAACAGCAAAACATAAACTTTAAACGAAGGTCAATTTCAAAGTTGAAAGAGTAAACATAATTAATAACTTTTAAAGGTTATGTAAAATTGACCTAAATTTAAAAATATTATCATATTTTTAAATTTAGGTCAACTTTGGTCAATGATTAATTTTTACCTTCTTCTAACTAAACTGTAATGAAATTAATTTTTATTTTATAAAAAAAGCAAACATAACCTATAAATATAGGTCAACTTTACAGATAAGGTCAACAATTATATGTAGGTCAATGTTATTTGTCAGAAAAGCAAAAAACACCTTTAAATACAGGTCAATTTTATGACAAATTGATCTTTATTGCATAGAGAAAAATATAACATTTAAATATAGGTCAACTTTATAACAAATATTCTTTATTGCATAAATAATAAAATATAATCTTTAAAATTAGGTCAACTTTGCTAAGTCTTACCTATAAATATAGGTCAACTTTATGGGTTAAAAATCAAACAAAATAAAAAAATTTGACCTAAATTTACAGGTTATAAATTCATATTTAAAGATTATTTGCAATTCTCTATTAATTTTGTTAGAGAATTAAAATAAAATTTAACATTTTTGGGTTTTTTTAATTTTTTAATTTTGGTTAAAAGAAACAAACATAATCTCTAAATTTAGGTCAAAGTTTATAGAATACAAAGAAACAAATGGAATCAAATAATCTCTAAATAATGGTCAAGTTTTTAAGTTAAAATCTGTTATATTATGTTTAGCTTCAGTGCACAGGTCAATTAGAAATTTAGGTCAAAAATCACAGGTCAAATTAAAATTCAAGTTGACATTAGGTCAAATCACAAAGGTCAATTTAGAAACAAATAAAAAATTTACAATCAACTTAGAAATAAGGTAAAGAAAGAATTGGTCAAGATTAGGTCAAATCACGTGGGTCAATTTAGAGACAAATAAAAATTTTACAAATAAGGTGGAAAATGTCAACATTAGGTCAAATCTCGTAGGTCAATTTGCAGACAAATAAAAATTTACAATTACCTTACAAATAAGGTGAAAAAATAATAGGTCAACATTAGGTCAAATCACGTATGTCAATTTAGAGACAAAAAAATTTATGAATAAGGTGAAAAAGGTCAACATTAGGTCAAATCACGTAGGTCAATTTACAGATATAAAAAAAATTTACAAACAGCTTAAAAATGAGATGAAAAAAAAAGGTGAATTAAAAATTAACCCAAATTTTTTTAAAATTGAAGAAAATTTACTTAAGAAAATGGTAAAAAATGTCTTATTATCTATAATGATGATTTCTTATTTCTTCAATATTGGCAACCCAATTTCATGGGGAAAACAAATGTGAGATGAAATAATAGTGAGACCGCTCTATATATATATATATATCTATATAAGTCAATAAGTCGTTATGGCTTAAAAGTAAAAATCACGTCCGGAAAGAAGCATTCTCGATGACGGTAAAAATTGAAGTGGGGAAATAGGGAGGAAGTTAAGAAGAGAAGAATAATATTTCTCTTTTATCTTAAGTTCTTATCGACCTCATTTTTATCCCATGGGACTCAATTTTATTTGCATTGCAGTCGATTGAGTTGGTTGAATGAGTGTTTCACCAGGTACTGGCTGCCATTACTGGAGTGCTACCTACATTTGGGATTATTGTCCCTTGAGAACAAGGAGAAATCTTCCTTTTGATATAAAAAAAAGTGGAACGAGTATAAAAAAGACGCGAGAGTAACCCTTTTCAATAATAAACTGCTGTTTTCTTCAGTTTCCATCAGGCAATTTTTCTTTATCGATTATTTTCTTCTCTTTTTGTTTTTTTTTGTTTCAATTTTTTTTTAATGTAAATATTTTACACTTCTTTTTATTTAAAGGAGAGAAAAAATTATAATGATATATTATTAATTATTGTTAATTATTATTAATTATTATTAATTATTATTAATTATTATTCATTATTATTAATTATTATTAATTATTAATTTAATTAATTTAATTATAATAATAATTTTTTATTCAAAGATCGAAAAATTCTATAGTTTAAAATAAATAATTTATTCCTGAAGTTTTTTTTTTATTTTTTTCTATTTAAATTTTGTATTTTTTACTGTTATTTCCGTTTGATAAAACATTTTAATTAAACGCTTTATTTTTAGAAAAAAAATAATTAGAACCATATATGAAATATAAAAGAGGAAATATAATTAGTAAAGTCAAATTAAAAGTTGAATTGCAAAAACTTTCTTTAATATCTCAGTTTAAATTTTGTTCATTAATTTTCAACAATTAAAAATTAACTTTATTCCAATTTAAATTTAAAAAAGTGAAATTGGTTAAATCTTTATTCGTAAATTGTTCATTAATAGAATTTGCAACAATTAAAAATTAACTTTATTCTATTTTAAATTCTAAAAAGTTAAATTGGTTAAATTTTTAACAGTAAATTGTTTATTTAAGAAATTTGCAACAATGAACAATTAACTTTATATTTTCTATTTTAAATTCAAAAAAGTAATATAAAATTAAATTTTTACTCGTAAATAAAAGTAAAGAAATTTTTTTAAATTCTTCAACATTTCTTTTTCGTTTTGATATTTTATATTGATTGAATATAAAATTTAAATAATATCAGATATATTTTCATTTTTTATTTTTTTTCCTGGAGAATTTATCTTTTACAAGTAAAAACAGACTTACTGGTAGATTATCGAGGATATAAAAGCAGAAAAATTGATTTCCTCCTGAAAATTGGATACGAAGAATTATTGAGAACACGACAGGATCTCTTCAGTCTGGACTGAGAAGTTTTTCTGTTTGATTCAATTCTCGAAGATAGAGAAACAAAAAAAAGGGGTGAAAAAAAATTTCTCAATTTCAAGAAAATAAAAAGTATTCGCTCTCTGCACATAAACGTCAGTTTCTATTTGTCGCGCAATAATTTTTTGAATCCAGGCACATAAATCTCGTTAAGAATCGAAAATGTTATATTTACAGTCTGAGAGTATTTCTTCAAATGTTTTAAATAATTTTTACTATTTTTTTTGCATTGAAGTTAACATACGATTTTACATATATTCGATCGCCATATTGGATCCGCCATTTTGAATTTTGAAAATCTGATGTCAAATTCGTGATCAGCGTTCCTGAATACCCCCGAGTAACAAGAATCCAGGGAATTTGACTGTTTTTTAACTTTTTCGTCCGCCATATTGGATCCGCCATTTTGAATTTTGAGATTCTGTTGCAAAATTCGTAATCACCGCATCCGAAAACCCCCGAGTAACTAGAATCCAGGGAAAAATAAGAATCAAGCGATTTTAAACTTTTTCGTCCGCCATATTGGATCCGCCATTTTGGATTTTGAAATTCAGTTGTCAAATTTTTTAATAAGCGGCTCCAATGATGAAAAAAAATGTTGATTAGCTTTTAATTAAAATGGGATACTAGTTCGCTATACATGTTTTTCCTGTTTTATTATCGACAATATTTCAGTATCAAATATTTCAATGCCAACGCATTGAATACTGACGGTAGGGAAAAACAAAAATAGAAAATATGTGTGAGTATTTCCCTTTTTACACTTCCAATCCATTGTGAGCGAAATTACAAACGTCACTTGCGCAAGGCATTACTAATATCCCTGAAAGGGTTTGTGAAACTGGAGTGTCGTTGAGCAGCCAGAGTCGAGCTGTGGGATTTCTCGTTAAGTAGTATGAGACAGTTTTGTAATGGGGCGAAATAATGTTTATAGTCAAGACAGAGAAATTTATTTTTTTTTTCATCTTCTATTTTTTTCGTCTCCTATTTTTTTGCGTTTCCTTTTTTGTTTTTTCCTTTTTTTCCCGTCTCACATTTTTACTAGTCTCCTATTTTTCTTTCATCTCCTTTCTTTTTTTTTTATCACAAACCGACGTTCAAGACAATTTTCACAACATAGAAAAAAAAAAGTTTTCCACTTTTCCGTCTAGATATTATACTAACTCTCAAAAGCTTTTCTGTCGTTATTTTAACTATGTCACTCTCCGTTTCTCTTTTTATTGCACGTATGTTTTTCACCTTACTCATTAGTCTTCACATCGGCTGGAATAATTAAGAGAAAAAGAAGCTTTTGCTAGCACAGACGAACGTGCGAGATAAAAATAAAAAAAGAAGAGAGAGAGAGCGAGAGAGAAGAAAAGAAAAACTTTCAATAAAAAAAAACGAGCAAGTAGAGGAAAAGAGAGCAGATCCTCTCGCTACTGCGATAATTAAAGTTTCGTCGTCGTGTTTTACCTCTCTGCAGTAAATTAAAGCGGAATGTCATAATACTTTTTTTTCACGTGTCTCTTGAGTCTAATATTAAAGTAATCCCCTTGGTCCTTCAACATCATCTTGATCAAATTTTTTGAAAATTTATCTTCAAGTGGATTTAGACATTTGTTTATGTATTATTTTTATTTCTTTTTATCCTTTTTTTTCTACTTTTTCTTTATTCAAGTGCAGAGATTCGATTCTGTAACTTTTACACTTTTTACTCCCATTTCTCAACTTCCACTTCACACCTTTTACTTTCCACTTTTACTACCACTTCCCACATTCACTTCCTACCTTCCACTGTCTACTCCCATTTTCACTTTCCACTCCCCCTTCACACCTTTCACTTCCCACATTCACATCCCACCTTCCACTCCCCTCTCTCAATTCCCACACTCACATCCTATTTTCCACATCCCACCGTCTACTTTCCAATCTCCACTCTCTTTTTCCACTTTCCACATTCACATCCTACCTTCCACTCCCCTCTCTCACTTCCCACACTCACATCCTATTTTTCACTTTCTACTCCTCCCTCTAACTTCCCAACTTCTAACTTTTCAGTCCCCACTCTCACATCCCACATTCCACATTTCACTCCCCATTCTTATTTCCAACCTTCCACTCTCTCTTTTCTCTTCGCACACTCACATCCCATTTTCCACTCCCCATCTCACCTTCCACTTTTTACTCCTACCTTCCCACTTCCCAGTCCCCATTCTCACTTCCCACCTTCCACTATCACTTTCCACTTCCCACTCTTCACTCCCCCTCGCACTTACCACCTTCCACTTTTTACTCCCACTTCACACATTCACATCCCTCCGTCTACTTTCCACTCCCCACTCTCAGATCTTATTTTCCACTTACCACTCTTACTTCCCTCCTTCCACTTTCACTTTCTACTCCCACTCCACACTTATCACTTTCCATTTTCACATCTCACCTTCCACTCTCTCTTCCCATTCATACTTTTCACTTTCCCACCATCAGGAGTTGAAAGTGTGAAGTGAAAGTGGGAGTGAAAGGTGGAAAGTGGGCGTAAAAATTGGAAGATGGGAAATGAGAGTGGGGAGTGAAAAGTGGAAAATGAGACGTGAGTGTGGGAAGTGGTAAAAGAAAGTGGAAAGTAGAAGGTGGAAAGTGAAAGTGGGGAGTGGAAGGTAGGATGCGAATGTGTGAAGTGAAAGAAGTGAAGTGGGGGTGGGAAGTGAGAGTGGAAAGTGGAAATGGGAGTAGAAAGTGGAAGGTGGGAAGTGAATGTGGGAACTGGGAGTGAAAGGTGGAAGTAAGAGTGGAAAGTGAGAGTGGTAAGTAGAAGGTGGGAAGTGAGAGTTGGAACAGGAAAGTTGGAAGGTAGGAATAAAAAGTGGAAGGTGGGAAGGGAGATGGGGGAGTGGAAAATGGGATGTGAGTGTGAGAGGCGAAAAGAGAGAGTAGAAGGTGGGAAGTGAGAGTGGGGAGGGAAAAGTGGAATGTGGGAAGTGAGAGTGGGGATTGGAAAGTGGAAGGTGGGAAGTGAATGTGGGAACTGAAAAGAGAGAGTGGAAAGTGGAAGGTAGGATGTGAATGTGGGAAGTGAAAGGTGTGAAGAGGGAATGGAAAGTGTGAAGAGGGAGTGGAAAGTGGGAAGTAGAAGGTGGGATGTGAAAGTGGAAGGTGGGAAGTGAAAGTGGGAGGTGGGTAGTGGAAAAGTTACAGAATCGAACCCCAGTTGTTTCAATTCATCCTCTATGTAAAGGATAAACATATTATCCTATCCAGACTTAATTTAATGGAGGATTTGTCTCTAGTAACGATTCAAGTTTTGTTTGGAGGAGTTCGACATCAGTGTGTTCTCTTTTTATTGGCAAGACCGCAAACGCAATTCATTTCCACCATATACTTTGGGTTAGATCTCAATCTCTGAAACTCAGTTGGCTTAATTAGTTGAGGAAACAGTGGGTTCGTTAATTAACTAGTTACGTTTACTCAGTCGCTGACTATAGTGAGTTGCAGTTCGTTATTCGTATATATATATTCCGTTAACAAAGATCAATTACCAAAATTCATTTTGTGAAAGTTTTCGAAAATTAAGATGATGTTCTCTCAACATAAAATCATGATTTTTTTTCTCCCTATCTTCTATTTTGCTTACTTATTCAGATGTTAATATTACGCCCTCATGGCAAATAACTCAAGTCTGATGAAGTAGAAAGTTTGACATAAAGTTTTTGTACGAGTTTGCGCGGCGTCCAATAAAAGTTTAAACTTATATATATATATATCTAAGATGCGGGAATGAGGGGACTTTTGCAAATTTTCTTCAATCCAGTTAAATTTTCTAACCTAGAAACTCGATTAGGATGGAGTTTCCTCAGCTTGGAGAGATTATAGTCCCTTGACTCATATATTCTAGAATTTAAATACGAGATTGTAATCAAAAGTTTTCTAGTTTATGGTTCATATGTATATATTCTGATTGCTTTCAAATTCTCAGGGCTTTATTGTATTATTTGATTGCTTCCGTTGTAAAAGTTCTGTCAGAGGGATATCTTTCTCTCGATTACGTAATACAATGCCCAATAGATTTGGTTTGAATTTCTAACTGCGACGTTGTGATATAATTCATTATTCTGTTGATAACGAAAGTGGTACAAAAATTTGGGAATAAATGGAATCGATTACACTTGTTATTTCTGCAGTATTATCTCATGGGAATTAATCCCACTTTCACATTCCACTTTCCACTCCCACTTCGCACCTTTCACTGTCCACTCTTACCTCCCAACTTCCACTTTTTACTCCCACTTTCCACTCTTACCTCCCATTTTCCACTTTCCACTCCCACTTCCCAACTTTTACTTTCCACTCTCACTTCCCACTTTTTATTCCCACCTTCCACTTTCACTTCACACTGACACTTTCCACCTTCCACGAAAGTGGGAAATGGGAAGTGAAACTGGGAGTGGTAAGTGAGAGTGGAAAGTGAGTCGCTAATTACGAATATAAAATCGATTTTTCAAAATTCAAAATGGCAGATCCAATATGGCTGACAAAGAATTTATCCCCCCTAGAGAGTTAAATTTTAAAAAAGTTATTTTTTCAAAATACTGAAAATTTTCTCATTTAAAAAAATGAAAAATATCGAAACTTCATACGACTTATTGTTTTGCAATCATATAAATGTAAAATGAAGTTGAATAAAAAAATGTTGTAAATAAAAAATATTGAAAATTGTGAAACAAAAAAATTTAGTTTCAAAAGAATCACGAGTAAAATTTTAATCAATATTTACATTTTATATGAATGTCAATTATTCTCTGTCATTCTTTAGAAGCTTGAATTTTATTCCAACATGAAAAATTAAAAGAAAAAATATTTTTTCCACATTCTAGAATTTTTGTTCGTTAAAAGCGGTATTTAAAAAAAAAATATCTAATTTCTTTGAAATTCATGGGATAAATAGTTTAGAATCACGAAAGAATGTAGGGAATTTTTTTTTTATATTTATTTTAATAAAAGTATCTTAATTCAGTTATTAATAATGTATAGATAAGACAAATAAACAGTCACTTTGAAATGTAGTAAATTTTCTCTGAATTTTCACGGAAAACCAGAGTATATTTTACGATGTAACAAAAAATCTAGTCTTTTTTTGACTTTAAATTAGTAGGAAGGAAAGGTCTTAAAGTGAGTCGGTGCTAAAATTTGAATAAAGTCACTATATGTGGTCTTAAAAAAATCCACAAACGAAAAAAACTTCAAATTAGTTTTTTTTTTTAAATTTCAGTTTACTGCGAAGTCAAAATAGTGTCGAACAAGATTTACAGTTGTGTTTCATTACCTGAATTATATTACAAACGGAAAATTCAAATTGCAAGGGAAGAAATTTTGTTTTTTCTTTCTAGATTAATCAATTTTTTTGTTTTTTGCTTTAAATGTTTCAATATGATTAAATGTTTAAATTGACCTAAATGTTTAATTTACTTTTGTTCGTTAAAAAAATGTTTCTGTTTCAAAATAAAAAAAAACAATTCTTTTTCAACAAACAAGAATTTTTTTCAGGACGATCTAAATTCTTTTTTCGTTTTCAAAAGAAAAGAAACTTCCAACCAACGAAAATATAATTTCTATAATTTAATAATATTGTGAAAAGTTTTGAAACAAACAAATTTAATGACAGCAGTAAATTTTTTTTTCCTTCTATTCCAACAATTGGATAAATGTGTCTGCAAAAAAAAAAGTCAAAATAGGAAAAGAAAGGAAAGTGACGCTTTTAGCGGAAGAGAAAAGGAGATGCTCAGATGCTGGGAGAGAAAAAAGTTGGGAGTCATAAAAATCTTGATTTCTTAGAAGGAATATAGATCCCAACTCGGGCCATATAGCATGTAAGAAATAACAATATCGTTTCTGCTGAATGGCTCAATTTTCGATGTTCCAGGGGTCAGGGAATGGGAAGTAAGTATAAAGAATCAAGAACGCAAGCGCGCTTTTTGAGATTTATTTGAGATCAGGGATTACGACAAAAGCTTGTGAAGAAGGATCCACGAATAGGACATACATATATATATATATATATATATATATATATATATATATATATATATATATATATATATATATATAGTTCAACAGCGAGAAGTATGAACGAAATGAAAGGGGTTTAGGTGATTGGTCACGCATTCATGTGCGCGGCGCTATCTTTTCTACGTGAAATGAGTGGAAACAAGCATTTTTTTTCAAGTAATTCCACCCATTTTAACTGCTAATAATTTCATCGAAATCTTATATCTAATGTCTAATAAACAAGATTAATGTTTGAAGATACAGTGAAATGTTAAGTAAACCTATAAAATATGAAATGAAACCTTTTATGAGACAAAAAGCTCTTAAATACGTAGGAAAAATACTTTTTAAAGGGAATAAAATTTTGATGACTAAGAGGTATTAAATAAAAATTTACTTTTTATTCTCAGCGAATAAATATTTAGTTTCATTTTACTTTTTTTCTCACGAAAATTAGAAAAAAATAATCCTCATTTTGTTTACTGTCGATATCGATATCCGTCAATTTTTCAAAAATTTGTCCGCCATATTGGATCCGCCATTTTGAATTTTGAAAAACAAAGTCTAAATTCTTAATCAGTGACCCCAAAAACCCCTTGACACGAATTTATACCGAAATCCGTTAATTTTTCAAAAAATTGTCCGCCATATTGGATCCGCCATTTTGAATTTTGAAAAACTATGTTTAGATTCGTAATCAGCGACCCCGAAAACCCCCTGAAACGAATTTATAGCGAAATCCGTTAATTTTTAAACTTTCGTCCGCCATGTTGGATCCGCCATATTGAATTTTGAAAAACAAAGTCTAAATTCTTAATCAGCGACCCGAAAAACCCCTTGAAACGAATTTATACCGAAATCCGTTAATTTTTCAAAAAATTGTCCGCCATATTGGATCCGCCATTTTGAATTTTGTAAAACTATGTTTAGATTCGTAATCAGCGACCCCGAAAACCCCCTGAAACGAATTTATACCGAAATCCGTTAATTTTTCAAAAAATTGTCCGCCATTTTGGATTTTGAAAAACTAAACTCAGCTTCCGAACCAAACTAGTCTATTTAAATATTTACTGCATAAAAAAATGAATCAACTCGAAATTGAAAATAATTTCATTAAATTGAAACAAAAAATGTTAATAAACGAAACATTGGAGCATTTGGAATTTTCATCACATCGAAAAATGTTTAAAGGAATTTATTTGCATTTGTTAAATGAAAATTCTATTTAATGAATAAAAATTTCTCAATGAAACTTCTATTCTATAAAAAAAAAAATTTTTTTCCCTCTATAAATCCACATTTTATATCATCATTTCAATGTCTCATTTTTCAAAATGTCTCCGTCTGCTTCCTTAAATTTGAATCATGCACTTGAAGAGTAATGGCTTTTGCAGAACATTCGTGAAATATTTCTCAGTCCTTCGTCTCTCTCTCTCTCTCTCTCTCTCTCTGGATGTACGACTTTGACTTGATTTACTTCCAATATCGAGAGAAAAGTGTCATTTTGAGTGAGGAAATGTACCCTTTTTTTTCTTTCTACTGGAGATGACATTGGAATTTGGTGTATTTCTTTCCGTAAAAGACAATTGAAAAAGAAATATATTGTCAATATTCAATATCAAATCTTTATGATTTTGTCATTTTTAAGCTTCAGTGTCAATAGTTAGACTATTCACTGCAAGAAAAAAAAATTTTATGTAGATTTTATAGTCGTGTATAAAATAATATAACTTCTTTATTTCCGATTCAATTTTAAATCTTCTTTTTTTTATTGTATTGTCTGTAAAAAATGTGTATTTCAATCGGCATGTAGAATTGATCAATATAGAGGAAAGTTGATTAGAAGTTTGTTACTTTTTCTAAAAAGTACTTTACTAATTTCGTAATTATTAACATTGTTACCAAATTTACATTTTTTGAAAAAAATACCTACTATCGCACGATACATGATTTATTTAGTATTACACGCTTTCCTTGGGACTATAAATTTTTTTTTCAATTTAATGAAAAATTTTACAAAAACAGTCCTGCGGAACTTCGATGCAATGGGTTCACGTACTTCTGGATTATTTGCAGATATTGTTATGTACCATCTTGAGAATTCGTGCTTAGAGATTTAATCTTTTGTATAATTTTTTTTTCCTTTTGGCAATAATATTTTTGCATATGTCCTCCCATAAATAAAATTTAAAAATCAGTGCAAAACTTTCAAGAATTAATTTACTTTTTTAATTTTTGAAATTTTTAATTTAAAATGCATTCATTTTTAAAAAGTAATATTAATATGAAATAATTAATTCGAAAAAGAAGTATTACAAGATTGTCGTGAAGGAATTCGACTTCCCTTGTTGCTTACTTCTATATAGTAATGTACTTAATACTCCCCTCGACGCGTCGTCGCACGTGTCTGTATAAATAGTCACTTCTTTATTTGCCTTCTAGTTTTCGAGGTATATATCCACACAATTCCTCCCTTCTATTCTCAGGTAAATAAGTCATTGTTGAATCACGAGTTTCTTTCACGCCATGTCATTCTTCCCCTATTATATGTTGCATGTGTACTTATCAAGTATTCTCTTTCAAACGTAATCGTTTCGTTGATTTGATATTAAATTGATACAAAGTATATTATTTTGAATTATTCAAGCGTTGTAACTTTTTCTTTTTAGATTATTAGATAAAACTATTGAAATTTTAGGACATCTAAATTTATTTTTTTATCTTTTCATAAACAGAATTATAAGTATTGGTCTAGTTAAATATTATTAGTATTTTTTGAAGTCGAAAGTAAAAAATCTGTAAATTCAGATACCTGGGGATCGATTCTGTAACTTTTCCACTTTCCTCTACCAATTTCCACTTTTCAATCCCACTTTCCACTTCCAATTTCCACTTCCCACTCTCACTTTCATTTCCCTCTTTCTACTATCACTTTCCACTTCCACTTTCATTTCTCTCTTCCCACTCCCCACTTTTTACTTCTCACTTTCATTTTCCTCTTCTTACTTTGCACTTCCCACACCCACTTTCCACTTTCACCTCCCACTAACAATTTCTACTCTCACTTTCCACTCCCATTTTCATTTCCCTCTTCCTACTCTCACTTTCTACTCCCACCTTCCACTTTATTACTGTTAACTTTCCACTTTCCATTAAGAACCTTCCACTTCCAACCTTCCACTTTCTACTTCCTACCTTCCACTCTCACTTTCCACTCCCACTATCACTTTCCACAACCACAATCACTTACACTTTCTACTTCCCACTATCAGTTTCCACTCCCATCTTTCTCTTTCCATTTAAAATCTTTTACTTTCAACTCTCACTTTCCACTTTATATTTTCCACTTCCACTAGCACTTCCCAGCTTCCATTTTCCACTCCTAATATCACTTCCCTCTTCAACTTTCTACTTCACACTTTCACTTCTCACTTTCCACTCCCACCTTCCACTTTATACTTTCTACCTGCCATTTTCCATTTAGAACCTTCCACTTTCAACTCTCACTTCCCACTTTATATTTTCCACTCTTACTTTCCACTCCCACTTTATATTTTCCACTCTCACTATCACTTTCCACAACCACTATCACTTACACTTTCTACTCTCCACTCCCACCTTTCACTTTCACACTTTCCACTTTCCATTTAAAACCTTCCACTTTCAACTATCACTTTCCACTTTATATTTTCCACTCCCAATATCACTTCTTCCTTAAACTTTCTACATCACACTTTCACTTTCCACTTCCACTTCCCAGCTTCCACTTCCTACACCCAATATTACTTCCCCCTTCAACTTTCTACTTCACACTCCCACTTCCCAGCTTCCATTTTCCACTCCCAATATCACTTCACCCTTCAACTTTCTACTTCACACTTTCACTTCTCACTTTCCACTCCCACCTTCCACTTTATACTTTCTACCTTCCACTTTTCATTTAGAACCTTGCACTTTCAACTCTTACTCTTCACTTTATATTTTCCACTCTCACTTTCCACTCCCACTTTATATTTTCCACTATCACTATCACTTTCCACAACCACTTTCCATTTAGAACCTTCCACTTTCAACTCTCACTTCTCACCTTGCACTCATTACACTGGGTTACAAAAAAATGGTCATGTCGTGTTTATTTAAAATTTACTGTGTTTATTGAAAGTTTAGGTGTCACAGAATAAGAATATACCAGAAAAACTTTTTTTCATTCGGTCATTCCCTTAAAAAACGAGTTTAAAGTCTCAAAAAACCGTATTTTTAGCACTTTTTGAGGCAGCGTAACAAGAAAACGCAACATGATAAAAATCTCTACAAAAGCTTAAATAAAAGCTTAAACCTTCAACTTTAAGGCTCAGAACTGAAAAGTACTTAAATAAGCACTGAAAACCTGCAGTCACTATCTGAAATTATCAAAAAAGCTGGGTTAGGTAGCACTTGGTAAAAATCAATTTCCCTAACCGGATTCGGTTGCAAATTGTTATTTTAGGTTTTTGAGGTTTCTAATGACGAATTGGAACTTAGATTTGAAAAATTTCAAAGTGGCGGACTCAATTTTTTAAAATTATTAACGCAAATTTTGAAAAATTGAGTGAATTCATTATTTTCAGTCCGCCATTTTGAAATTTTTAAATCTAAGTTCCAATTCGTCATTAGAAACCTCAAAAAACTTCAAATAACAAGTTGCAACCGAATCCGCTTAAGGAAATCGATTTTTACCAATTGCTTCCTGTTCTAGCTTTTTTTGACAATTTCAGGTAGCGACTGCTTAATTAAGGAGGTTTTCATTGATTATTTAAGTACTTTTCAGTTCTGAGCCTCAAAGTTGAAGGTTTAAGCTTTTATTTAAGCTCTTGTAGAGATTTTTATCATGTTGCGTTTTCTTGTTACGCTGCCTCAATAAGTGCTAAAAATACGGTTTTTGACACTTTAAACTCGTTTTTTTAAGGGAATGACCGAATGAAAAAATGTTTTACTGGTATATTCTTATTCAGTGACACCTAAACTTTCAATAAACACAGGAAACTTTGAATAAACACGATATGACCATTTTTTTGTAACCCAGTGTTATTTAAAAGTATAGGATAATATAAAAGTATAGGAGTGGAGTGTGAGAGTGAAAAGTAGGAGTGGGAAGTGAAAATGGAAAGTTGGAGTGAAGTAAGAGTGGAAAGTGAGCATTGAAAGTTGGGGTAAGAAGTAGGAGTGGAAAGTGTGCAGTAGGAAGTGAGAATGGAAGGTAGGTAGTGGGATTGGTAAGTGTGGAGTGGGAAGTGAGAATGGAAGGTGGTAAGTGAAAGTGGAAAGTGGGAAGTGATAGTGGAAAGTGTGAAGAGGGGAATGAAAGTGAGAAGTAAAAGTGGGGAATGGAAAGTGAGAGTGTGAAGAAAGAAATGGAAGTGGGAGTGAAAAGTGAGAGTGTGAAGTGAGAGTGGAAGGTGGGTAGTGAGAGTGGAAGGTGGAAAGTGATAGTGGAAGGTGGTAAGTGATAGTGGAAAGTGGGAAGAGGGAAATGAAAGTGAGAAGTAAAAAGTGGGGAATGGAAAGTGAGAGTGTGAAGAAAGAAATGGAAGTGGGAGTGAAAAGTGAGAGTGTAAAGTGAGAGTGGATGGTGGGTAGTGAGAGTGGAAGGTGGAAATTGAAAGTGGAAAGTGGGAAGTGATAGTGGAAAGTGTGAAGAGGGGAATGAAAGTGAGAAGTAAAAAGTGGGGAATGGAAAGTGAGAGTGTGAAGAAAGAAATGGAAGTGGGAGTGAAAAGTGAGAGTGTGAAGTGAGAGTGGAAGGTGGAAAGTGAAAGTGGAAGGTGGGAAGTGACAGTGGAAAGTAGGAAGAGGGAAATGAAAGTGAGAAGTGAAAAGTGGGGAATGTGAGAGTGGGAAGAAATAAATAAAAGTGGGAGTAGAAAGTGAGAGTTGGAAGTAGAAGGTGGTTAGTGAGAGTGGAAGGTGGGAAGTGTATTGACAATTATTTTCTTGTAATGATTAAAGTTTTGAATTATTTCAATAATAATAATCTTTTATAATATTTCTACTGAATAATCCAGTAGTGGATTGACTGCAATTATGTAAAAATGAATATTAAACTAAGAATTAGATTAAAAAAATAAATTTTTCTGAAGAATTTGTATGTCTAATTAGAAGATCAAATAAAGATATATCATTGAATGAAAGATATCTTCAGTTTACGCCTTCTCATAGCAAATCTCTCAAATGATGTTCTCGGTTAGTTTTGTAAACTTGATTAAATGCTGAACTCTCTGAGAAATCTATTCTGGGGAAAGTATCGAATTCTAAATTACAGATTTGAAATGAATTACTATTTTATGTACAGAAGACGACACATAATACCAGGAATACATTTCGACAAAAAGTTTTACAGTTTGTATCAAATACTCATCAAATTCTTGCTCATCAATATTTGTGACCACTGGAAAGGGTGCGGAATATTGCAGAAAATCGATAGACGATTACCGTAATTGCAGAAGAAGTTTC
Organism: Leptopilina heterotoma; assembly: GCF_015476425.1. NCBI lineage: Eukaryota > Metazoa > Arthropoda > Insecta > Hymenoptera > Figitidae > Leptopilina > Leptopilina heterotoma. The sequence continues at coordinate 687,116 of NW_025110898.1, forward strand.
AGGTTCAGAAAAAAAATCTGCAAGTACTATTTACATTATTGGTAGTATCACTTCCTCCAGATTATGGAATTTCAACAAATGGTCCTATTTTCTTTCTCTAAAGCTTTGTTAAACTTTCTTCTTTCTTTCAACTGCGTTTCTGCAGCACGTTTTCTGACTTTAGAGTAAAATAAAAAATTAACCAAATGATTATTAATTATTATTTTTGGTTTTAGAAATTACGTACCTCAGTTGTACTATATCTATTTATTTTACATTATTGATAAAGTAAGGTTTCGATTTAAATTCTCCCAAAAATTACCATATGGAGTAAAGATTCTCTAAGAAGTTAAAAGTAAAAAAAAAGTTATCAGCTAAATAGAATCCACCTTCTAAATCTAAGTTTCGCAATCTTTTGTTAAAGTTTGGAAAATATATACAAGAATTTTGTTAAAACTTTTTAATAGAAAGTAATGTACGTAACAAAAAGGAAAACAGCACAAATATCGAGGAGTGCAACTGAAACTCAACGAAGGCTTCACAGTAAATGCATAAAACTCGGGGAGAAATAATTTAATATATAGCATGATTAAATTCAGTTTCTTGTTTAAATTTAAGTAAAACATAAAAGAAAAGTATCCCCCTTTTTATCTGTGTGAGCAGTAGGGTATGTCTATAGATATACATAATAATATACAGTTCTGTAATTCAAAAGGAGTCTCGAGTACTTTAAAACAAGTGCCTTTTATACGCTGAGTTTAGAATGGTGTTCCTTTGTTCGAAGAGTATTATAAAGTTTTCGTAAGTGAAAAAGGTAAAGGGGCCCCCATCCAAGAGAAGTGGTATTTTAAGAGAAGCGCCTCTTTAAGAAGAAGGTCCACGATCAATGAAAACGAGCTACGGCTAAAGTAATGAAGCGAGAGCGACGAGGATTTGACGTATCGTCGCCCAAAGCGACTTTTTCCCCTTGAACCCACCAAGCACAGACCCCTTTTAACCCTCATATTCCAACCCTAAATCCTATGTTACGGTCTTTCACCCCATAAACCATACTTAAGATCTTGTCATCAGTTTTGACTTTAAACCAAACTAAATGAACTGTTTAGGTCAAGATCAACAATCATTTTATGCATTCCAAACATGTATTTTATTATTAGAATTCTCATATCCCTTTTTGTACACACAAATAGAATTAAAATCCATTCTATCTCTGTCGGAAAATTGGGTTCACCTGTCTGGAAATTATTATGCTTTCGCAACTTTGTGAAATTAAATCATCTGTATGTGTCTTGTCCATATAACTGGATTTATGCGATAAGCAAATTTTCCACTATAAATGTATTACAACATTCGTACCATATTTACCGAAAAAAAAATATTAAAAGAAAAATACATGAAACAAAAATTTTCTATTAAAAAAATCTCTCTCTCTCTCTCTCTCTCTCTCTCTCTGGTAAAATACTTGTGAATAAAGATCGAGTGAGACAATATTTATAATCATTAATTACCAAGAAATATTTATCTCTCCTTTTTTTAAAAAAAAACTTTTTTTTAAAAACTCTTTTTGTTCGAAAAATTACTTATTCAGCAGGTAAGAACAAAAAATGTTTTTTTCAATAGATCCTTTATGGGAATATTTTTCATTGCAGTGAGTTTAATGAAAAGGTCTCTCTTTGAGAAACATTTTAAAGAGAAATATTTTTAAAAAAATTTCTCCTGTTTTAAAACATTCAGCAGATAAAAAAAGTCTAAAAGAGTTTTCTTAATATAGAAATGAAATTTAAATGAAAGTGTTGGATACAATTTTTTATTTATTAAAGTGCAAACAAAATTAATAAATATTATATAACTATTAAAAAAACTTTTAAATAAAATTGTCAAGCAGTTGCTTGACAATTTAATTTAAAAGTTTTTTTTAAAGCAGAATACGTATTTGTTTTTAAAAAAATGATATCCTAAAATAAGATATTCGAAAAACGTTTACAGAATATCTTACAATATCCAAAATATCAACCGAGTAACAAGTTTTAACGAATTCCCATGAGTTTTTCGAAAAAATTCCCGCCATATTGGATCTGCCATTTTGAATTTTGAAAAACCGACATCGGATTCATTATCAGCGACCCCGAAAACCCCCGAGTAACAAGTTTCAAGCGAATTTAATGAATTAAAAAAAAAATGTCCGCCATATTGGATTCACCATTTTGGATTTTGAAAAATCGACATCTGATTCATTATTAGCGACCCTGAAAACCCCCGAGTAACAAGTTTCAAGCGAATTTAATGAATTAAAAAAAAATGTCCGCCATTTTGAAATTTTGAATTTTGAAACATTAGAAAAACATTTTTGATAACATTCGTTACCAGTGACCCCATATCTCATTGCCGCTAAAATTTATTATCCTTAAATATTTCAAATCGTATATTGAAATCTAGGTAAAAATTTTCGTCATAAATTGATAAATTAAAATTAAAATTGAATTTGTAAACTTTACTAATTAAAATTCTTTAGAATTGTAATAACTACCAATTTGTTTATTATATTAAAGAAAAAGGAAAAAAATACGAAATTTTTTTTTTACATTCATTTCTTGTACTTTATCAATCTACTGTGAGTATTCAGGGGAACAAGAAAGTAAACCTTGAAGAGGTTTGTATAACATTGAAGTGAAAGCTCTTACTGACACAAGTGCCAAGGGTTTTTGTCCCACAAGAGATGCTTTCTTTTCCATTTCTGACACTGACGAATGTCTCCTGGCAATGACCTCATCTTTCCTCAATTTACAAAGAAAATTAATAATTAAAATAAGAGCTAAAATTTTATTTTGAAAAAAATTGTTGACCTAAAATTTCAAAATTAGAGTAATTTTTCTAAGGAAGTAATTAAAACTTTGATAATTGTGATTCTATTGGTATCTTAATATTTTGTTGTTAGATTCAATTATTTATAAGTAGGTACTTTGAAAAAATTTACCATCTCATTGTATCTGTGATAATTTAAGGTGTATTTTTCAATTTTAATTTGTAAAAATTAATCGATTGATTATTAATTACCATATTCCAAAATCAAAATAACGGTTTTAGAGATTGAATCTATAGAACAAATTTTATACTATTAAGGACGAATTTCATAATTAGTGGCTGTGTCAGTGTAAATTAATTTTGAACTAAACCGGTCCGGACTACAAACTAGACGGCTATTGGAATTGATTTTGGACAAGCATCACTTGATTAGTTTGATGTACTACAATTTAATTGGAACATAACTCTAAATTCTTATTGTGATCTTTAAAATTTTATTATTTTTTTTTCAACTACTGCACTTTTATATAGAAACACATTGCTAAAATAATTATAATTGCTGAAGCATTATTTCCATTTCCTTTAAATTAATTAATTATTCAGAGTGCCTGCGAAACGCATGCAGAAATGCATGAAATACCCCATATGCCAGTGGCAATCATAATTTTGTACAACGAATGGATCGACAAAGTTCACTCGCTAATGCAATTTTACGCCACTTGTTATGCAGAGATGTTGATAGAGAAAACCAATATTCAATTATCAATTTGTTGTACTTCTTAAATTGAACTAAATTGCAGAGATTATTTAATGTTACCTAGTTTCCTAGAGGAATTCATTCCTGTGAACATAATACTAAGGATGTTTTTCTGGAATTTCAATTTCTTGACTGGAATATAATTTTATAATTTGTAATCACCTTGTTAATTGATATTGTATCTGCATATCTTTGACAAACTTATAAGTACTGCAATTTCTAACAGGGGGTCGATTTTGTAACTCTTCCACTTTCACTTTCAACTTTCACTTCCCACCTTTCACTATCACTTCCCACTCCCACTTTCCACTCTCACTTCCTATACCCACTTTTCACCTTCCACTTTCAATTCCCCCCTTTCACTTTCCACTCTCACTTTCACTTCACACTCTCACTTATTATGTTCTGTAACACTTCCACTCTCACTTCCCACTTTCACTTTCTACACTCACTTCCCACCTTCCACTTTCCACTCTCACTACCCACTCTCACTTCACACTCCCACTTTCAATTCCCACCTTTCACTTTCCACTCTCAATTCCTACACCCACTTTCCACCTTCCACTCTCACTTTCACTTCCCACTTCCACTTTCAACTCTCACTTATTATGTTCTGTAACACTTCCACTCTCACTTCCCACTTTTACTTCCTACACTCACTTTCTACCTTCCACTTTCCACTTTCAATTCCTACACCCACTTTCCACCTTCCACTCTCACTTTCACTTCCCACTCCCACTTTCAATTCCCACCTTTCACTTTCCACTCTCAATTCCTACACCCACTTTCCACCTTCCACTCTCACTTTCACTTCCCACTTCCACTTTCAACTCTCACTTATTATGTTCCATAACACTTCCACTCTCACTTTCACTTCCTACACTAACTTCCCACCTTCCACTTACCACTTTCACTTTACACCCCCACTTCCAATTCCTACCTTTTACTTTCCACTCTCAATTCCTACACCCACTTTCCACTTTCCACCTTCCACTTTCACTCTCACTTCCCACTTCCACTGTTAACTCTCACTTATTATGTTCTGTAACACTTCCACTCTCACTTCCCACTTTTACTTCCTACACTCACTTCCCACCTTCCACTTTCCACTCTCACTACCCACACATCTTGCAATCTTAATCGTTAATCAAGTATTTTCATTTAAAAGTGGAAGTGGTGTGTGGAAGTGGGAAGTGAAAGTGTAAAATTGGAGTGAAAAATGAAAGTAGAGTGTGAAAGTTGAAGGTAGAAAGTGAAAGTGGAATGTGGAAAGTCAAAGTGGGAGTAGAAAGCGGAATGTGGAAAGTGGAATGTGAGCAGTGGAAGGTGGAAGTTGAATGTAAGAAGTCAAAGTGGGAGTGGGAAGTGTGAGTGGGAAAATTACATAATGTGGGAAGTAGGAGTAGGAAGTGATAGGTAGTAGAGGAAGGTAGGAAGTGTAATGTAGGAGTAGAAAGTAGGTAGTAAAAGTGGAAGGTAGAAGTTGAAAGTGGAAGGTGGGAAGTAAAAGTGTAAAATAGAAGTGAGAAGTGGGTGTAAAAAGTGAGAGTGGAAGGTGGGAAAAGAGAGTGGGAAATGAGAGTATATAGTGGGAGTGGGAAGTGAGAGTGGAAGTGGGAAATGAGAGTGGAAGGTGGGAGTGGGAAGTGGGAGTGGGAAAGTTACAGAATCGACCCCCTGAAGATAAAACGCCAAGCACAGACACTAAAACCTTGAAATCTGTTGTCACCAACAAATTTAAAAAGTTTACTAAATCAACTGATCTTGATGAAATTCGAACATTCAGAATTGGAAATTCTGCTTCTAATTCGTCCATAATCTTTTCTGTCAATTTTCAATAACTTTTTATTTACTGTACAACCTTTCTAAAGGCATCAAGTTTCAATAGTAGCCTAGAAGGTAGAGTGATATTTTAAATTGTAACAAGATATCTCACTTATGGTGCATAAATTTTCAACGACGATCCACTAATTCAAAATGCATCAGAAGTGAAATGGTACATCAAGCGCATCACGAGAGAATCGTGCCGATACTTATACTCTTATATAGCTTTTTGATATTCACACAGCGAAAAGAGTGTCAAGCTTCAAGAAAAAGTTTGCGCAAAATTGAAGGCGCCAGTTTTATCGATTAAAATGTGCGATCTGAATTCCTAGTTGCTGGCAAACATGATCTGAATTCTAATGAAAAATCACAATCTTCGGGAACCGATTACTTTTCGATTTGACTTATTAGATGGTATTGGTATTTCATGCTTCGCCATCAATTTATGCTAAAATCGTCTCTTCCCTCCCCCAAAAAAAAAGAAAGAAAAAATTCCATAAATTTCCATTTTTAGATTTTATTCATTTTATATATTCCACTTTTATTTAAATTACCAATACGTCTTACATTAAATTGTAAATTCATAAAATGCATAAAAAAACCTAATTTGCTTATAGGTGAAAAAAAACTAGTGTGGAAAATTTCAATAATCTTTTTTAAATTTTGTATTTAGAAAGCGTGAGCTTTTAAAGTACCCTTAAAAAATTTCTCCACGCTTTTTTCTTTTGTGTTCATATTTTTTTCACTTTCAAAGCAGAAAGCTGCTCTCTGACATGAACACATTGAAGAATCATACGACCCTTTCTCTGAACCTTTACTGAATAAATTACTTCTCTCTCTCTCTCTCTCTCAAAGTAAAGTTAGAATTCCCTCCTTCTCATGATGAATCATCCAATTGAAGTTTCGTTCGGGATTAGTGAACTGTGACAATGGTTCTCTTCCATTATATATATATAATCGAATTTGAACAACAAAATTGTAAAATAAAGTTTTGTCAATTAATAATGAATTGGAAAAAATTGTATCCCCTTTTTGTCAACTGTTATTCAAAGCTTTAATAATTTACTCATCAAGATCATTCAAATATTTCATATTTTAATTGTAAAAGATAAATTTGAATACGATTAATAAAGTCCAAAGTGACGTTTCTAAAGCCAACTTTGCAATAAACAAATGAGAACAACAAGTAAAAAGTCACAAAACTGTAGAATCACGTTAGTACACTTTCCTTTTTTAAAGCATTTCCTTTTTTAGAATTTTTCCCTCCTTATTCAAATTTTACACTTACTTTAACTTAGCAATTAACGTTTATTGTCTGTACGTGATTTTCACGCCCTTTTTATTTCATGTGAGTAATAACTATGCCCATTTTGTTATTAGAGACTTCAAACCAACCATTACACTCTTAACCCCTTATCATCGTAATCTCATTCATTATAAGTTTTCTAGGAAGCAAACTTTGCAGAGCATACCACAATTTATCCCCAATAGGGTTCACTTAACCTTTGTCACTCCACTATTAAAGGGAATCAAGTTTCATCTTCTTATTCTCGAAAACCATTTCCTCCCATCTGCTTTTTAATAGTTAACTTATAATTTTACCCAATTTCACTCAACAAATAAACTTTTTTTATAAATTACCGCATAAAACTATAAATCTTTATCTTTAAATTATATTAGAAACAACATATAAAACCATACACGTACAAACTTAAAAATCTAAGTATAATAACCGTAAAATGTAAATTGAAGTAAGTAGATATTTCGTACCATGGAAGTTATAAATATTAACACTTAGTGGTTTTATTTCATATTTTTTATTGATGTCAATAATTAAAATTTTAGCAACGTTTCGATTATCATCATCAGGCTAAATTGACAGTTTTCTTGAGAAACAAATATTATTTTAGATGTATGAAATTTTATTTCTAACGATGAAAATTCTTCGAATAAGCATCTTTCTTCATTGAACGTGACGTTTAAAACTATTATTGTAGACTTTCTCGTTTTTTTTTACAAGATCGGTTCTCTGATTGCAAGCTCCGTTGGATTAGAATTGCAGGATGAAAAGGGGGCGGTCGTCGGGGATTAACGATTCATTTTGTTCGTTCCCGGAAACACAAAACGTGCAGAAACTGGATCTAGACGCTCGAATAAGCCGTAGGATTGCGAGAGCAGAACGCGCGAAAATGGGATCAGGCCAAGTAGGAAACTCGGACGAAAAACTACCAGGTTCTCTCTCTCTCTCTCTCTCTCACTCTCTGTCCTCTCAACCCAGAAACGTAATCAAGAAAGATCTTTTGCAGATTTACTTTTCAAATCCGTTAAAAACTATTAGCTTATATAGGTATGCTTCCGTTTTCACTAAATACAAAATTTAATAAAGACATTTTAGTCGTAATTAATTTAGTTGAATTAATTACGATACGGTTCTTTTGTGCAAAATTTTATTTGTACATAAGAACTATTTTTGAAAATAATTAATTATATTGCGATGAAGTGACTTCATCATGACAGATATGTTATTTAGTTTCTTTTCATTATTGTAATTTTAATTAATAATTATTTGATTTTAGGTATAGCGTGCTAGTTCTTTTGACTTAAGGCGTAGGGAGAAGTGTAAATTCACATTTCCCATTTTACACTTCCATTTCACATTTTCCACTTTCCACATTCACATCCCACCTTCTACTTCCACTTCCCTTTTATCACTTCCCACCTTCTACTTTCCACTCACACTTTCCACTTACCACATTCATTACCCACCTTCTACTTTCTACTCCCACATTCCACATACCACTCACACTTTCTTCTTACCACTCTAACTTCCCACCTTCCACTTTCCACTCTCACTTCCACTTTTCACTCTCACTCCACATTCTCCACTTTCCACATTCTTATACCACCTTACACTCCCACTTTCACTTTCCACATTCACTACCCACCTTCTACTCTCCACTCACACTTTCTTCTTACCACTCTCACCTTCCACTTTCCACTCTCACTTCCCACATTCACTACCCATCTTCTACTTTCCACTCACACTTTCATCTTACCACTCTCACCTTCCACTTTCACTTACCACTTTCACTACCCACCTTCTACTTTCCACTCACACTTTCTTCTTACCACTGTCACTTACCACATTCACTACCCATCTTCTACTTTCCACTCACACTTTCATCTTACCACTCTCACCTTCTACTTTCACTTACCACTTTCACTACCCACCTTCTACTTTCCACTCACACTTTCATCTTACCACTCTCACCTTCTACTTTCACTTACCACTTTCACTACCCACCTTCTACTTTCCAATCACACTTTCTTCTTACCACTCTCACCTTCCACTTTCCACTGTCACTTACCACATTCACTACCCATCTTCTACTTTCCACTCACACTTTCTTCTTACCACTCTCACCTTCCACTTTCCACTTTCACTTACCACATTCACTACCTATCTTCTACTTACCACTCTCACCTTCCACTTTCACTACCCACCTTCCACTTTCACTACCCACCTTCTACTTTCCACTCACACTTTCTTCTTACCACTCTCACCTTCCACTTTCCACCTTCTTCTATTCACTCACACTTTCTTCTTACTACTCTAACTTCCCACCATTCCACTTTCTACTTTCACTTCCCACTTTTAACTTTCCACTCTTACTTCCCACTTTCTCTTCTCACTTTCCTCTTCTAATGGTAGGAAAATGAAATGTCGAAATAGTAAGGGGAAGCGGGGAAATGGAATGTGAGAGTAGAAAGTGGAAGGTTGGAAGTGAATGTGGAAAGAGAAAAGTGGATGAAGGGATGTAAGAGTGGAAATTGGTAAGTGAATGTGGGAGTGGAAGGTGGGAAGTGGTAGTGGATAGTGAGAAGTGAATGTGGGAGTTAAAATTTAAAGGTGGAAAGTGAGAGTGGAAGGTGGGAAGTGAATGTGGGAGTGAAAAGTGGAAGGTGGGAAGTGGAAAGTGAGTAGTGAATATGGGGGTGAAAAGTGGAATGTGGGAGTAGAAAGCGAATGTGGAAGGTGGGGAGTGAAAATTGGAAGGTGGGAAGTAAAAGTGGGAAATAGAAGTGAGAAGCAGGAGTGTGAAGTGAGAGTGGAAAGTGGAAGGTTGGAAGTGGAAGTTGGAAACGGGAGTGGGTAGTGAGAGTGGAAGGTGGGAAGTGAATGTGGCAGAGGAAAGTGGACTGTGGGATGTAAGAGTGGAAATTGGTAAGTGAATGTGGGAGTAAAAAGTGGAATGAGGGAGTAGAAAGTGGAAGATGGGAAGTGAATGTGGGCAAATGAAAGTGGAAGGTGGGATGTAAGAGTGAAAATTGGTAAGTGATTGTGGTAGTGGAAAGTGGAAGGTGGAAAGTGTATGTGGGAGTGAACATTGGAAGGTGGGAGGGGGAAGTGGGAGTGGAAAGTGAAGAGGTAGTGAGAGTGGGATGTGGAAGGTAGGAAGTGGAAGGTGTGAAGTGATATTGTTAATATTTATAATGTTTGTTGATTGAGATTTTACTTGTTGTTTTTTTAGTTTTTCTAAATAAAATACTAAATCCCTGTGTTAAAAATTCAATTAAGGCAAATTTTGGTTATTCAATTATCAGGCTAGGTCATATGTGATTATTTTGGTTTTTAACTAAAAATTTAAATTTGGCAGATATGTAGCTTTAGATCTTTATCTACGCATACGGTTTTTCAATTCTATACAGGAAATAATGATTCTATTTTAATCTTCTTTTGTACTCTTTCCTTTATTTTTATATTTTCATGAATAATTCATGTAGAAATTTAACTTTCTTTGTAGTTTATAACGAAGTATTGGTTATATCATTGGAAAGTTTACATATTTCTGGAAGTCGTTTACTCGGATCTTTAGTGGTCGCTTTCCTTTATTTTTTTTCTTATCGCCCAGCTTACGAATTGTAAGCAGTCAAAATCGAATTTTTTTATTTTACGAGGGAAGTGGAAAATCGGATATCAAGATTCAAGATGCAAGTACTGCTAGATATTGTAGGGGGGGGAGTTCTTTTCTTTTAGAGGTCGACCATCTAAAAGCCACATATTTTGGTTAGAGTATTCTTTATTTAATTTTCGATAAAAAATTAGAAACTTTCATGCTGATCTTAACTTTTTTGTATATAAATTATAAAATATATACGATGTGAAATATATAGTTGCTAACCTTATTTTATTAAGCACTTAGGTCACTGATTATGAATCTGTTATTAGATTTCCAAAATTCAAAATGGCGGATCCAATATGGCGTCAAAAAAATGATGGTATCGAATAGATTCGTTTAAAAACTTTTGAATATTTTTTTATATAGTTAGAGCACTAATATACTAAAAATTTGTATGTAGTATTATTATATTATTAGCAAAGGAAAGTAATAGAAACTTTTGGTGATGTTTAATAAGGATCCCAATGTTATGTAACCGAAGTCCGCCAGTCTCATCTGACCCCATCTTGGCCAGTGACTTTGACGAAGTAGCGTGGGTTTTCTTATTAACTGTAGCCGGAGATTTTTCACCATTGTAGAAATCAAGAATTCAAGGACTCCTTGTTTTAGGTACGATTTTATCATAATCCTCCTTCAGCTAATTCAAGGTTCCTTGACAATGGATAATTCTCTCTCTCAGAGGACAAGATAAGAATTTTTTATTAGGTCCTAAATGGATTATTTTTCCTCCTGCGAGTGACATAAAGAGGGTGAAAATTCTTCGTTAAGCGAAAGAGAACAACTACTTCTTTTTCTCTGTCTTGAATTATCATTCTCCCTAATGGCTGAAAAATTAATTTAAAAATAAAAAAAAACTAAACTTTATTACACCGCGAATTGAAAGTACTCACATCGACATAGATTCACTTTTCCCTTTTTAAAATTCAATTTTCAGTTAAAACGCCCTTTTTTCTATTAATTAATCATGACTGAAAATGTATTGCAGAATTTTCTCTAGTGTCTAAAATCTAAACTCTCGAAAAGCTTTAAATGTAAATTCTTTAAATTTGTTTGCCATGTGCAAATCAAATTCAAATCGTCAGAGAGCGAGGATTTAATCGAATCACTCTCAGTTCTTGCTGGGAAATTGCCACAGAGTTAATTGAAAGTTTCAACTAGACGAGAGAATGGACCTTTGTGGAATTTTTCCCCAGCTAAAAACTCTCACTAACAATGAATAACATAAGGTGTTAATTCTCGTGTTTCCTATAACTGGAGATTTCACACATCTCGAGCTTATACACACCACTTTAGGTGCAAACGAAATGGTCCAAATTTCCTTCAAATGGGAACGTATAGTTCAATTAACTATACAACTATACTTGTAGTTGTGTATCACGTAAGTGAAAATTTATAGCCGGAGACTGAGTCTTGCAGGGCCATGTAATCTCAAAATCTAATACCTTGCTCTATTTTACGATTGTATGTTAATATTGTGAATATTAGAATAAATATAAAAGGGAACCATCAAAATTCCCAGTCATCAACTCATCCCATAAAATTCGGATTGTAAACTTTTGTATTAATTAAATTTTCTGCAAAAAAAAATTTGAAGACAAAAAAATTAAAGTAAGGATTAAAATATAAAAAACAATTTTTTCTCTTGATTTTTTTTTATTGCCGAAAGAATAACATATCCTGTACTATTACAATTTAATCTGGTAAATCAATTTTATTTAATCCTGAGCTTAGTTTTCAACAGTGATTTCCGAAATCAAATACAAATCCAATTACTTTTTGAAAGCTCTTCTACTATACATTTTACTTGAAAACGAATTTTACAAGCTCCAAATCAACGTCACAAAACGAGAATCGAAACGTTTGATCAGAAACCATAAATAATCAAGTCGCGTTGCTAAATTTCGGAAAGGGATATATATTTCATTTAATTCGATAGACGTTTTTTTGGGGGGGGCTTGGGGTGGAAGGAGGATGTTATCAAGAATCCAAGAGGTTGTCAAACTTCACGTTCAAGTGAAATGGGAATAATTTTCACGAAAGAAATAAATGTTACTTTTACTCCAACGGCCGTGTATATCAGAACTATTGATCAGGGTCGCTGGCACTTTTCCTGTAGACCCTCGTCAATTGAAGCGACTGTCGTCCAAAGCTTTTTCCATATAAATGGCTCTCCTTTTTTCGGTAAAAGGCTTATTCTTAAATCTGAATCAAATATTGCCAAGGGTTTTTCGAATAAGAATTTTTTCAACTCTCCCCCCCCTCTCACCAAATGTTGAATAATATATTTCAAACACATGGGTTTAGACAATCTGTGGAAATTTGTTATTTGTATCATAGCAAGTATCAAAATAAATTTTTTTTGTAAAATCCCACCGCTGCCACCGTTTATAACAAAAAATTCAAAAATCCCACCGCTGACACCTTTTAGTTGTTTTGATGAGTAAGTCTAAACCAATATTAGCCAGATCTCTCTCTGGGTTTTAGAAACCCAGAGAAATTAAAAATTCGTAAAACAGCAAAAAAATCCCACCGCTGCCACCATTTATAACAAAAAATTTAAAAATCCCACCGCTGACACCTTTTAGTTGTTTTGATGAGTAAGTCTAAACCAATATTAGCCAGATCTCTCTCTGGGTTTTAAAAACCCAGAGAAATGAAAAATTCGTAAAACAGCAAAAAAATCCCACCGCTGCCACCGTTTATAAAGAAAAATTCAAAAATCCCACCGCTGCCACCGTTTATAACGAAAAATTCAAATATCCCACCGCTGCCACCACCAGAAACTATGGAGTATATAAAATTGTATTTATAATTACAACACTTTAAAGTGAGCATACTGTTAACACCATATTCGTCTCCTTTGTAGATATCTGCTTTCTCTTCTGTTTCGGCAATCCCGTTAAATTCAAACTTTTTAAATTAAAACAACAAAAATTTTTTGACACTATATTCTGAACAATAAATTTCCATAAAGCATGTTTACTATCAAAAAAAAAAGTAAGAGATATAACTGTTTATTTCAAACTCTTGTACATTTAGTTCTTTTGTCACTCATATATATGCAAAAAAAAAAGTTTTATTTTTTCATAAAAGCAATTCAGTGTACAGTAATGCTTCATCGTCAGCCATTTTGTTTTTTTTTGTAGCCAACGATCGTGATTTTTGTTTAGGTGCAATGTGCGGCAGCTTCAGGATTGCATTGTCTGTGCAGTGACTCGCGGATAGACAAAGGCATTCATAGACAAAAGAAAACAAAGAAATTCACAAAGAGACGGATATAAAGAGCTATAGAAAATCACATACAACCTTTCCGTGAGATTTTACCAGGTTTTTCACGACAGTGAATAAGAGCAGACCCCCTGCTCTAGCCGTTAAAGGTTCGACCTTATAACACATGAGACTTCTTTTTCGACAAGAAATCTGATTTATTGCAAACATCAACCTGCAATCTGGAAATAAATTGTCAAAGTGAGTAAAGAGAAACATCAATTTCGTTCTATTTTTAAATAATTATTTCTTAAATTAAAAAATGGGGAGAATTTATATATTTAATTTTTTCAATTTCAAAACTTTGACCTTTTATTGAAAATCAGATATTCAGGTTAATCCTTTTATGTGAAATTGACTAATAGGCTTCTAATTATTAATAAAACTTTGCATACACAATTTGGCATTGGGATGCAGGAGAGTATCAGTCCAGTGGGAAATTTCCAAACGTTGTCAACATTAGTCTTGAATGTTTGATTAACATTGGTCCAAACTTGTGGTCATAACGATGTTCCCAAAGTATCGTCATACAATTATCAGTCCAATACTATCACTGTAGGTTGATTTTCACTTCGGAGATATTGAAATTTTACATGAAAAAGTCGAAATGGGTTTGATGATGCTTTCTAATTCGATTCAAATTAAATATTAAATCCCTCCTTTTGGTGGGTCGTTAAAAAAAATTTTAAACATTGAATTATCCAATTTCATAAAAGCGGATAAAAAATGTCAGTATTTAATAAAAAAAGATAACCGTTATGAAAAAAAAATATTCACTATTTGTAGACTCTTAAATATTCTTGAAAAATTTAATAAGAGAGCACATTGTTGTATTAGCATATATACGTGCAATGATGTACTTTGTCTGGGTTCAATGTTAAGAGGAGTGAAAAAGAAACGAAAAAAAGCCTCTGTAATTCTCAAAGCGACCTGACAGTCTCTTGACGAGGGTAAGGGGTTAAAAAAGGAGCTCGTACTGTTGCGGTTCTAGAAAGCATCTACCAGTGTGCTACTGTCGCTGTGGAATGTGTCAGTGCACGTTTAGAACCTAAAGAAGGGATCCATCTGCAGGATAGTAATAACTCCCTCGTCAATGATATACGCTCGTACTTTCGTTGTTGTACTCTATTTTATGAAAAGCACTTCTTGTGCGAACTTTATTGATTCTTCTCAGGGAATGCTTTTTATATTAAAAAATTTCTCCACCCTGTACATGATACAGCAAAATCTTTGTGACTAAGCAAACAGTGACCCAAAAGTCCACAGTTCAGAAATTGTCAAAGAATTGTATGTTTATGATTTTTAGTTTTAGGTACTGCCACAAATAGTAATTATCATTTATAATAAAAGAAAAATTCTTTACAACAAAAATAATTTAACGAATTCCATCGCTGCCACCGTTATAACATAAAAACCCAATAATTCCACCGCTGACACCTTTAAGTTGTTTTGATGAGTAAGTCTAAACCAATATTACCCAGATCTCTCGCAAATTATTTATAGAAAAAACCCCAGAGTTTTAAAACCCCAGAGAAGCGAAAAATTTTTAAAACAGCATAAGATCCCACCGCTGCCACCATCAGAGAAGCGAAAAATTCGTAAAACAGCATAAGATCCCACCGCTGCCACCATTTATAACAAAAAATTTAAAAAATGTTCACGTGCCCTTGGATATCATGGACGTCACATCAATGCTTCGGCAATGCTATAATGTCTATGTAACTAACGAAGCTGAGCTCCGAGAAGTCGTGACATAATTTAAATGTTTAATTAAAAGAAAAAAATTATTACGTGAAAGTAAGGCAGGAAGATTATCAAAATAACAACCTATTTATATTTTCAAATAAATTAAAGTTATTATTCAACACGAGAAAGTATTTTACATCCAAAGCAGTATACATTTTTTTTCAATCGATAAATACTTTAATCTAGCAAAGTGATTTTTTTTTAAATCTGTATTTACCGCTTGCTGAAAATGGTAACGAATTATTACGGAGACTTAAATCGGAGCGCAATTGGAAAGTTTAACGACATGCCTACCACGTTCGATCAAGCGTTCTTTTTTTATTGTTCAAAGGGAGTGGGAACTTTTAGGGTGCAAAAAAAAAGACCGAGAGAAACTTTGAATTCAGAAGTGAAGTGGAGATTTAGCAAACGAGCGCCCATAACCAGAAACAATATCCTTATATACTATATTTGTCCTCCCCCTATTTCACAATACACATCCTCTCAAATTACATAACAAACATTGATGAAAATATCGCTTGGTTTTTGTGTAAGTCGATATTTTCAATGTGATTTTACATGACACGAATTGAGCGCGAAAAAAAATATATAAAAGTTTCTCTCGTGAGTAAATAGAAATGGAAATTTAGCGGAACGCGACGCCGGAGGTACCGAGGCGCATTACGAGGAAAATAGAGTGCGAAATAAAACGTAATACCGGACCTAGCGTACCAGCAAATGCGCCATCGTCCACACAATTACGTAAATATAACCCTGCGAGGGTTTTTATTTTCATTTCAAACGGCATTGCATCAAACAATCTTCATATTTCCTTTTCGTATTAATTTCACCATATACGCTATCATGATATTTTGTTATTAATATTCAGAAAAAAAATATTGACAGAAAGGATATAAAAAATTGAAATTGATTTATGTGAACGAAACACAAATTCATTCTATTTTCCTCTGGGAAAAATTTCCAAACTTTTGATTACTAATTTTTGACTTTCTTTCGTTGTGCACAGAGAGGAGTTTTTGAATATTTCCCATGTTGGATTCAGGTTACGCCTCAAAATGTTTTCAAGGATTGTAACCTAAATCCAAGTTTCAATATAAGAGGCAAAGCAGAAGTTTCCATCAACTTTGCATTTCCAACTGGAAGTTCTCAAATATGGGCGCTAAAAACCTTTTGTTTTACCTTTTTGACCCTTTTTTCCGAAACTGATGGAAAACTTTTCTTTTACAATTTTAGACTATACACACAAAAGCCGCACAGTAATCGACAATGTTTTCCCAACTATATTACTATTATTCAGAAAGTTTTCTATTTTTCAAAAAAAAAGTAATAATTTGGAAAAAAGTTTTTTAACATTTTGTTCAAATTATTTTTGTCCACAAAAGCATTTGCAATTTAATGACAATGTGTAAAATAAAGTTTCATAGTTAATGAGAGTATAAAAATTAGCACTCAAAATTTGTATGAAAGAAACAAGAGTGTTGTCCGGCAGAGAACAAATGCTTTTTAAATGTACCTTTTTTAATATTAAATGCATAACACGTGGAAATTTTTCCACAAATTCCAGTTTCATTTAGCTTGAAAGTGGGATTCAAGGGGAGGATTCCCTCTTAATTACTCGCATTATACGCACATGAATAATTCATTGTATCCTTGAACCTTTATGATATCACATACAGACTTTCTTTTGCGGTACGTTTTTATTACGGTTTGTTACTTAAGAAGAAAAATTAATGCATTCATTATAAGTGTTATTGAAGATTCCTACACCGGCATTTACCGACAATTTTTAGTCATAGTTATAGTTACGAATTACCGACTGTCGATATAGTAGAAAACTGATATACCATGTCTCGCCACTGCTAAACATGACTGACATCATGAATATGTTTTGTAGACCTTGTTGTGGTCGCGGGGCTTTTCACTAAAGAACAACCAAACAGGAAGAATAAATTAATTCTTCAAATTCAGAGAATGTACCCCATGAGAATGATTATTACTGAAGATTTTGAAATCGACATTTACCGACTCTTTTAGCCATATTTATGAATTTCCGACTGTCGATATAGTAGAAAACTGCTATACCCTGTCTTGCCACTGCCAAACATGACTGACATCATGGATATATTCTGTAGACCTTGACGTGGTGGCGGAGCTTTTCACTAAAGAACAACCAAACAGCAAGAATAAATGAATTTTACAAATTCAGAGAATTTAACCCATGTGAGTGATTCTAAGGGAAGATTCCTACACCGACATTTACCGACACCTTTTAGTCACAGTTATAGTTACGAATTACCGATTGTCGATAAAGTAGAAAACTGATATACCTTGTATCGACCTTAGCCTTGCGGTATTGACGTCCAGACAGTAAAATATTCGTACGAACTGCCATAGCAACTGAGCTCTCGTCTTCTTACAACTCACTGGGTCTTCGTATTTCTATTCTTGAATAATCGGAATTCACCTCCAATTATACGCATCAAGGAAGTTTTTCTCGCGAACACTTTAGTCATAATCCAAGTGACAGTAACAATCCGCTGATATAAAGGTCCGATTGTTCTGTCTGCCGAAGGTTACAAAATTCATTTAAATGAATTGGACAGAATCATTTTAAATATTAAAGTAGTTCACTTGTCGATTTACTAGCAGTGGATAACGTATTTAAATATTTAATAAGAATAAAATTTCGTTTCACACTCTATTGGTCGGATTTTCACTGCGGATTCAGCATTATCCTTTACTTAATAATTAATTATTATTGCACGCTTTAAAATTCAGTGTAACACGATGGACATCTAAAGAACATTATTATCCTCCCTCCAAATAGAACTTTTATTTTGAATTTTTCAAAAAACATCTCTCTGTGCTGATTGAAATTGAATGAATTAATTTCTTTTTGAAGAAGTCTTCAAAAGGAACGTAATAATATTTGTAAAGTTTCCAGCGAACACGAAATACAGTTACAGTTAAAGGATAATTCGTTTTAGTTTGGATATGCCGACCAATAGTCTGACAACCACTTCTTATAGTCATCAATTCCTCTCCGCTGTCAGTAATTTGATAGGACCAGAACAAAATTTTTTATCTTTCTGTTGCTCTTGAATATTCGGGAATCACGTCTAAATATATGCACCAGGAAACACTTCCTCTGATGATCTTGGTATGAATTATGAAAAGAGAGGTACAAAACCTTCGGAGTTGAATTTTTCTGTCATGAATCTATTTTAAAATTGTTTCGGGTGCTCTTTAAGAAACACTCTTGAAGAAGATAATAGAAAGACGGATGATGTTTCTCAACCAAGAGTTGAGACATGTTATGCCATCCCTCGCCAACGTTGTTGGCACGGTGCTGATCATGAAGTATAGTTTCAGACACGTTCTATAGAGTGGCTGGAAATTGTGAAGTAACTGCACGCCGTCTTCTCAGGTTCATCTTCTAATAATGTAATTTTGATCGAAATATTGAACAATGGAAACTAGATCTTCGGGAATTTCTTCAAAACACTGACCTAAGCGATGGAAACAGTTTTCAACAGAATTAGTCTCTAGACTGATGATGAAAATAATATCTGACGGTCCTGAGATGTGAGCATACTGAGAACCTAAAGGAACATCAATTACAAAGTTTTTTCAGGAGGCACAGTTTTGATGGAACCCATTGGGAGGAAACTTGCAAGAGTATACTGGGTGATGTCCTTACACGTGAAGAAAATAAATCTATAACAAATAATTAACACCGGGAATAATTAAAGTGGGGGGGGGTGTTATCATATCCTCCCCTCCCTTGAAAGGAAGAGTATAAAAGGTGTGCCATCCTTGTCGAATTCATCAGTCCAGCAACCACCACCAAGTTAACTAGTTGTGTACATCAAGTGTCTTCTTCGAATCTCGTCCTAGTCAAGTTCATTCAACGAGATAATTTCTACTACGAGACACATTTCTATTTTTCTAATGACTGCATTACGACGACATCAACATCAAGTAAATAATTCGGTTACTCCAAGTCTAAGGGGTATTTAATCTAATCTGCATCGATACCTGGACTCTGGACCTTTTACTTTAGCTGGCTCGAAAACAATTTGAGGAAAATCTACTGCATTCTCTGTTTTTGCTAGACAAAGTCATTTCTGCAACCTTACACTGAAGGAGGCATCCCTTATTGGGTCTACGACTCTAAGAATAATTTTAGAAGGCAACTGACTAATACTTTAAAATTCCATCCCCATTTAAATTATTAGTCGATTTCACGAAGTTCTAATTTTGTTTTAGTGTTCCTGAAGACATCTGGATCTATCTATTCTCTAATGTAAAGAATTTAAATAAACTGTCTTAATATCCAAATGTTTAAAAAATCTTTTGGAGAAATTAGATTTAAAGAATTAAAATTGAAAGACTGAAAAAGGAACATCATTCGAAAAACATACTTTGCGAAAAACGAATTAGGAGAAGCGTCCAAGAATCCAAATTAGTTCACCTATTCCATTATAGTGATGATTAATAATCAGCAGAATTGAATTTACCTGATATAATGTTGTTTAATTGTTAAACTTACGAAATACGTTAAGATGCATCGACAAGACTAATGTAAATGGTCTTAATGAACAATGTTACTAGTTCGAGGTATAATTTCAAACTATAGTATATAACCTACAGCCATAAACAGAAACAGCTCTTGTCGCACGAGAGCAAGGAAAGGAGAAGACAAAAGACATTGAGAGGAAAGTTTCTCGATATAAATACTCAAGTAACTGTAATCCCAACATTGGATGCTGAGGGCAAAATGAAAATACTAAACCAAAGTACATGAAGCGTGAGGAGAAGCATATAATAATGTTTATTATTATTAATTTAGAGAAATAATTAAATAATTAATTAAATATTTAAATGAATAGTGAATAGAGGATAAACAGGATATATTTAGCACTGAGGTTAATAAATTTAAATAAATAGAAAATATTTTAGCAACTTTTCACTAAAATTAAAGTCAGGCATCTTTGTTGCGTGAGATTAAATTTAATTGAGGAAAAATGAGAGCACGAAGGGAGAAGAAAAGTGGGTAAATTGGTGGAACAATTGCGCATGATTAAGGAAAAAGAGCACAGAAGTAGGTAAGTGAAGGGAAAATTTGTGCAATTAAAATTTGACAAGTCGTTATTTGTTATATTCTAATTTGCTAAGAGTTCAGTAACCATTAACCTTCTGAACTTTAAGAAACGTTGAATTTTCTATAATTTCAGAAATAAAGAGGGTTTCCCTAAGTTCTAAAAGCGCAGCTTTGAAAATTTGAATTTAAATTATTAAAACGTATTTCTCGACGATGTTTACGAATTTAAAGTCTTAATTTAAAAATTCAAAATGGCGAATCCAATATGGCGGACAAAATTTACTCTCCACCTCCCACCTTCCACTTTCTACTTCTAATTTCCCACTTTTTAGCTTCCACTCACACTTTCGCTTATTACTTTTCACTCCTAACGGTGGGAAGTAAAAGATGTGAAGTGGGAGTGAAAAGTGAGTGAAAGTGGAAAGGGAAGTGGACAGAGGAAAGTAGGAGTAGAAAGTGGAAGGTGGGAAGTGGAAAATGGAAGGTGGGAAGTGGAAAATGAAAGGTGTGAATGTGAGAACTAAAAGGTGTGAAGTGCGAGTGGGAAGTGGAAAGTGGGAGTAGAAAGTGAAAGTGCAATGTGGGAAGTAAGAGTGGAAAGTGGAATGGAAAGGGAAGGAGGAAAGTGGGAGTAGAAAGTAGAAGGTGGTAAGTGGAAAATAAGAGTAGAAAGTGGGAAGTAACAGTGGAAAGTGGGAAAGAGAAGTAGGCGTGTTAAAGAAAGTGGTAGGAGGAAAGTGAGAGTAGAAAGTGGAAAGTGGGAGTGCAAAGTGGGAAGTAAGAGTGGAAAGGGAAGTGGAAAGTGTGAATGTGGGAAATAAGGGTGTGAAGTAAGAGTGGAAAGGGAAGTGGAAAGTGTGAATGTGGGAAGTGAAAAGTAGGAAGTAAGAGTGGAAATGCAATGTGGGAAGTGAGAGTGGAAAGTGCAATGGGAAGTGGGAAAAGAAAGTAGAAGGTGGGAAGTGGAAAGTGGGAATGGGAAGTAAGCGTGAAAAGGGAAGTGGAAGGATAAAACTGGGAGTAGAAAGTGAAAGGGGAAGTGGAAGGTGTGAATGTGGGAAGTAAAAGGTGCATAGTGGGAAGTAAGAGTGGAAAGTGGGAAGTTGAAAGTGGGAGTATAAAGTGGAAAGTGAGAGTGAAAAGTGGAAAGTGAGAGTGCAAAGTGGGAAGTAAGAGTGGAAACTGGAATGGGAAGTGGAAGAAGGAAAGTGGGAGTAGAAAGTTGAAGGTGAGAAGTGGAAAGTGGAAGTATAAAGTGGAAAGTGAGAGTGCAAAGTGGGAAGTAAGAGTGGAAAATGGAAAGTGAGTTGGAAGTGAGAGTGGAAAGTGGGAAGTGAGAGTAGAAAGTGAAAGGTGGGAAGTGATGGTTGGAAGTGGAAAGTGGGAGTGCAAAGTGGGAAGTGAGAGTGGAAAGTGAAATGTGGAAAGTGGAAGTGGAAAGTAAGAATGGAAAGTGAAAGGTGTAAAGTGGAAGAGTGATGTGAATGTGGAAAGTGGAAAGTATATTACGAAAATACAATAAAAATCGATTTTTTCAAAATCCTAAGTGGCTGTAACCCCTTAATAAGGTTTGTTAATTATTTTACAATATTTCCTAACTGAATTAGAACTTCCTCTGAAACTATTAGTTTTATAATGAGTCCTCTCTTTGGTGGTCAAACCGCTACTTTACTTAACTATGTAGATCATTTATCAGAAATACATAAAAAAAATGTATTCCAGTGAAACTTTTTCCTAACAATAATTAAGTTTTTTTTTATTTTTTTCTCAATTAAGCGTAAAATTTATTCCATAAAGGACACTGTTTGAGACTGATTTATCTCGAGTATCTTCTAAATTGCTTTCATACCAGTTATTAATTAACTTAAACAACTGAAATTTAATAATAATTTCGAGAAATAAATCGTAGAATTTTGCCTGAAAAGGAGAAACGACTAATGAGAATTGAAAAGCATCAAAAGTACTGTTTTTGTAAATGTAGCCTTTGACTCTGTGGAAAAAAGTAACAAAGTCGTAATTAATATGTTATATTTATATACAGTCACAAAGTAATGAAAGTCTCGCTAATGAAATACACTTGGGGCAGCATTTTTCTTTTTTTCATATTGTAGTTAAGATTTCAAATTTTATTTTAATTTAATTTATATATTATTTTCAATGTTTTACGATATAAATAACATCTAACAAAGTCTAATAAAAACTCAACAAGTTTTCATTTAATTCTCTAAGTTTTGTTAAAAAAAAGGACCAATCCTTGGGGACTGGAACTTTTTTATAATTCTCGTAAAGATTTTATGCTTTGTTTCTCTTTGAATACTTCTTTTTTTCTTAGATTCTTTGTCGTTTTTTATACCTCTGTAACTTAACTTGAAAGAAACTTGAATTAAAGAAAAAGATTCAATTAAGCAATAACGTTGAGAGTAATTCAACTGTGCAAAAAGTCGTTTAGAAATCCGAATGTGAAAACTATATTTATGCTATGTCATAATTCTATTTTACAATTTTATTTCTTTGATCCTTTATGGAAATCAAAGATATAAGCTGTTTATTACATTAGTTCAATTTTGCTCTTAAAGTTGAAAAAGAAAGGAATTACTTTAATTTTGAATCCATTTGTTACGTCAAACGTAATCTTACCTTATTTCGTTCTTAAGTAAGAAATTGGAGAAATTCTCACAGGGGAAGAGAATGGAGGGAAATAAAATGGAGTGAGTTTATCTGGAAGAGTATTTATTGTAGACTTTGGATTGTTATTAAATAAATAGCTGTGACAGTATAAAAGAGTTTCTTTTTTTTCTATCGCGAAACCTAATCTAAAAATAGTTTTTTTTTATGAGGCAGGCGGAGAATCTGCATATATAGCCCTTGGAGATTTAGTACATGCAGTTCGTATTTTTGGTTTATTTTAAAATTATTTAGTTGATGCAATAAAAACCACATTTTTGGGCATTTTTTGGACGGAAAAAGGTTTGCAGACTAATTATGTTCAAATATGTTTGAAATTTTTTTTTAAAAATGTTTGAAGGCAATAAAAAATTAATTCTTAATTTTCATGAGAATTGATAAAATATTACGTGACACATTTAACGAAATACAATTGTAAGAATCCATTCTAATAATGTAATTTAGAGTGGAATATCCTCTAAAGAGGATTAAATGAAAGAATTGAGTAAAAGTGCAATCTTTCAAGGTATCTTGGGGGCAAAAGAGAGGAATCTAATTTTTCAGAGTAAACATGCCAATCTCTTTTCGATACGATTACTTTCACATCGTCGCGTCGAGTATTTTCTCGCCTTTTTCTTTACTTCGCTAAAATTTTCCAAATTGTAAAATAAAAAACTCCACACAAAACATTTGGGAAAATTGAATTTTGACATTTGCAGGTCCAAGTGTCATATTGATAAAGGTAAATTTCATAATATAGAAAATTGTTTACCGAGAAATTTTTTCCCTTTATTCTCAACATACAAAAAAAAGAAAAGCTTTCCAGTCAGATATGAAAGAAAAAAAAATTCGAAACACTATTGGAAATTACTGTTTTTGATGAATTATATAGAAATAGAGTAATTGATATGTTTCCAGCAATTCCATATTATGATTAATAATGCTACATAGGACAATTTTTCATGACGGTTATGGTAACTTTTCAAATTTCCAGGAAACGATTCGTCAAGAACATCCCACTTTGCAAGCCCTCCAGGGAGAAATTAGATATCGTGGAAATTGCGAAGTAACCAAATGTAATATCCAGATTTCGCCGCGGGACACTTGATAACAAAAAAATTTATCACTAAGAGAGCGCAGCCGGAAGGAAGTGAGCTAAAATATACGAGTATGCAACGATTTTGAAAATAAATGTCAATTTAATTCTTCCTGACTCTTTCCTAACTACTTCCCAAAAAAAAAAAAACTGAAATCAGATTTTTTTGTTAAAATATGATTTTCCTACAAAATCAGTGTTCAAAATCTTTAGATTTATTAAAAAATTACTGGTCCCTTACTCAGAATTCTATAGGGTCATTGATTTTAAATCCGAACCCAGATTTACAAAATTCAAAATGGCGGATCCAATATGGCGGACTTTCTCAAAATTGCCATTTTTCGTAAAAAGCTTGATTTCTGATGAAATCCATTAAAGATCTTATATTTTTCTGTTCCAGATTTTATGAAAATGAGGCTTGCCGTACGAATCACGACAAAATGTGAGGTATGTGCAATTATTTTAAAATTTAAAACAAATTATCTCCAAATGGTAATCAAAATTCACTTTGTACAGTTTGGAAATTAACTATTTTTAATGAAATATTTAATAATCGGGAAAAGGTTCTCTAGAAACTAACTAAAGATTTTAGAATTCTATTTTTTAGTTCAATATTCAAAGCGAGACGCTGCTAGTATATTGTACTAGGCAGCTATTTAAATGGTGTCTATTCCTAATCCGACCCTCTCCATACTCTATTTACAGTTGTCTCAATAGTCTTTAGTTGAAGTTTCTCCAGTACTCCAAGGTTCTGTCTTCAGCAGGTGAAATGCTTATATATACTATGAACTCCATTATACTGCAATTCGATAGTATTCTCACCACCACAACCAAATAGAATGTAGAGTAATGTTTAGAGATTCCTGCAAATACGCCTTTCGAGAATTTTACATAATTGCCACTCACATAAATCATTGAACTAGATTTAGTATGTCTTTAGTAATACGAAGAAGGAAATTCAAATTTCAGATATTACCACATCACACAATTATCTGACGGTTATTGAGTTAAGTTCCCGTAAGGGATGAGTTAAGTTGAACAAAGTAAAGGAGTTGTGGAGAAAAGACGAGCCGGAAGGAGTTTGGGAAACTTAGACGAAAGGTACAAGTGAGGAGAGGAGTCGACTTGATAGGGGTCAGAGGGTGAGGAGGAGGAGGAGGAGGAGACACCATAGTGGCACGTAGTCTTTGGGTGAAGAGCCAGAGTTGCGCCAGAGAAGGGTATTATCGGAAAAGAGCTTTGCCGCTTTATTACGCAATGTCGAGGACCAGAGCAAACATTTGTAGCGTATGCTCAAATATTTTGCCACGAAACCCCACTTGAGATACACTTACACTATCAGGACCCGAAACCCGATTCTTGCTACTTTTCTATATTTCAAGGAGGAGAATATTTTTCGTTCTATAAATATCATTTCGATAAAATGGTATTCTAGTTTTCAATGATCAAAAATAATCAGCCAGAACGACGAACAACAATGATTGTCAAAGTGGCTGAAGGAAGGGGAACTACATTCGCCAAAGTGATGAAGAAAGATCGTGAAGAGGCTGACCTGGAGGACGGTCAGACAAGGGCTGTGGGAGCTTTACCCACTAAAATGAGAGACCTGCTTATTAAAATCAGAGGGACTTCAAATAACGTGTCTTTCATCGAGGAGGTGACAAAGGTAATTGAAGCTTTAGGTAAGGTGCCCATAATACACCCCAAAAAGAAGACTGCGAATACTGAGAATCAGCTGATGGGGACATCCCAGGTGGAAAAGTTAACGTTAGCTAATGCTACTAACGTTAGACTAACGTTAGGTAACGCTAGACTAACGTTACTTAACACTAGACTAACGTTACCTAATGCTAGACTAAGGTTACCTAACGCTACACTAACGTTATCTAACGCTAGACTAACGTTACCTAATGCTAGACTAACGTTACCTAACGCTACACTAACGTTACCTAACGTTAGACTAATGTTACCTAACGTTAGACTAATGTTACCTAACGTTAGACTAACGTTAGCTAACCCTAGACTAACGTTACCTAATGCTAGACTAACGTTACCTAACGCTAGACTAATGTTACCTAACGCTAGACTAACGTTACCTAACGCTAGACTAACGTTACTTAACGCTAGACTAACGTTACCTAATGCTAGACTAACGTTACCTAACGCTAGACTAGCTTTAGGTAAGGTGCAAGTGGCAGACCGGCAAAATCCGCGACATGGATTCCCTTACAGAAAAGGAAGACGTTCAGGATGCCCTGGAAATTCTCCGACGTCGTAAAATTTGTGGAGACAGTTTTGGGGTAATTGCTTTATGGCACCCATAATGCACCCCAAACAAAAAAATGAACACTGAGAATCAGCTGATGGGGACAGTGACCTTGGCTTACATCATTTAGCAAATGATCCGTCAGGTAAAGTAGAAGTCTGCATTGTACAGCTCGGATGATAAGGAAGTTTACATCCAGAACTCAATTTTCAATATTACCCTCGACTTTGGCAAACACCCGACTTTTCATTCCGGACAAAGTAACCTAATTTAGAACTTCTGGAAAGTTCCTCCCAACAAAAATGTTGACAATGCTCCACTGCATGTCTATTTTGAATTTGCGTAGTCTACGTTTCACAAACAAGCAACGACGATACGATTATTTGCATAGGAGAACTTCCCGAGGCACCAGGTAGAAAACTACTCGGACCTCCGTAGGTTAAATTTCGTTGCAAACACTTCCTAGCTCGACTAACAAAACTCCAGACCTTAAACGAACTCTTAGCCATCATGAAACTATCTAACAGTCCTAAAACAATTCTCCCTTTCTCGACAATCGCAACTATGTGATCCGCAAAGCGAGACTAATTCTGGTAAACCCAGAAACCACTGGTCCGGAATTATAAACTAGTCTACTATTCACAAAAAATTAACTAAGTTTATTTTCGCAAAAAAAAATGATGATCTAATGATGATCTAATGATGATCTAATGATGATCTAATGATGATCTAATGATGATCCAATGATGATCCAATGATGATCTAATGATGGTCTAATGATGATCCAATGATGATCTAATGATCAATTATGAATTAGAGATAACTTTTTGGATAACCAAGAGAAATTACTTTGTACAGTTAACTGAAACTTTTGATTCTCTCAAACAATTTTTTTTTGTTCAAGTTACATAAAAAGCAGTAAATATCTACTCAAGGGGGATAATCTGTCAAAGCGGAAGTCTTTGGACAAAGAAAAATCGATGTGTCGCTTGGAATAAGAGTCCCTCCTCACCTTCATTGGATCACATTCACAAGATATCCGATCCCTTCACTTTTTCTACTGATGTAGAAGATAGTGAATTTTTGTTCTCCTATCCTACTTCGCGAAAATAGCGGGCAAAGAGTGGTCGAGAAAATTGAATTGGAAAAGAAACTTCTTGCCACCACGAAGGGAAATAAGGAAAGAGGGAATGAAAAGATCAGTTGTTTTTTGTTCAAAGAAAAATAAGGAAAGGGAAACCAAAAAAAACGTTTATAATAGCAATTAGATATTCTTCGTTTTTATGATCTTTGTAAATTTCTATTTTTTGAATCGAGACGAGAGATATAAATAAACGAATCTATTATCGAAATCGGTTATTTGAAAAAATAAAAATACTTTTCCTTACCTAATTACCTGTATTAAAAAAAACCTTTAACGGGAAAAGTAATTATACTTTGCACTGAATCGTTGGAATAGTTTCAGAAATATTTGTTCCAGAAGTTTGAAACAAAAATGTAGTTATCAGAAAATCGGGAAAGAGTGGAAAAATTTTGTTTTAAAGTGTTATGAATCGGTTTTGTTACATCACTCTTTAATCTCCAATTCCCGGGCCCATATAAAAAAGTTCCTTTCCATAATGGCTGTAATGTTCTCGAATTCTTTTTGAGCTGCTCTTTTCAGTCTTCTGAACTCTTTTGAAAACCTTCTCTGCCACCCCGGTGTTAACGATCAATATGCGACGGGAAATTCTACTCTTCACACATTTGCTCAACGTTTCGTTAAATTTTTGTAAATTCCAACAATTGCAGATTAATAAAATAAGGTTCAAAGAATGGTGACTAAAAATTTGTTTTCAATTTACCTTGTTTAAAAAGGAAAATCAGTATTGATAAATATCGTACAAATATGCACGGGCAGGGTAAGAATGGAGCATGAGAGAGGTTATTAATTTTGTTGTCACGTTGCTCTTTTCCACTGTTGATTCACGGCGGGACGAATCTGTTTAATCAATCACAGTTTTTTATTTCGAACGCTATATGGAGAACGTGTCCTAAATGAAAAATTGCGGGCTTGTCAGAATTCTCTCGCAGTGGCACAATTTTGTACAAATATACTCTATTCTTATATAACGAATAAACGACCCTTAGAGTCGATGAGAAAAGCGGGGGGGGCTTATGAGCGAGGGGCGCTTGACCGCGTAATTACTCTTAGTGACGCATTATGGTCGATTCAATTACCAGAAACGATTCGTTTTGCGGATCGCAGAATCCCAAGCATATCCTCGAGGATGGATCGTGATAACGTCTCGTCGAAATTGCTACTCTAATTGCAATTACTCTCAGACCTCTCATTCTGCACCCCCTCAACGCGGTTCTCGTTCACAATTGAGCGACTAAAGTGCTAAGTGCGTAACAATCTAAACTTTTAGGGTGCAATTAGATACATAAGTGTAAAATAAATAAATTGTCTAGCTAATTGTAATTCTTAAACTTAAGTGGATGAGACTCCTACGAATAATGGTTTTTCTCATTGATGTGATTTTGGAATTCTTTTTTGTGGATATTTGTCGACAAACTTTTGTTTGTTGTATTTTTTACTGCATTGAAAATGGCATCTACTTTAAATATTGGAAAGTGTACTAAGAAGCACATGCTGTTCCTGTTATGGATGTAAACTTCCTTATCAGCCGAGCTGTGCAATGCAGACCTCTACTTTGCCTGACGGATCATTTGCTAAATGCTGCAAGCCGAGGTCAATGTTCCCATCAGATGATGGGAAGTGTTCAGTCTTCTGTTTGGGGTGCATTATGGACGCATCAAAGCAATTACCCCAAACTGTCGCGGATTTTGCCGGTCCGCCACTTGCACCTTACCTAAAGCTAGTCTAGCGTTAGGTAACGTTAGTCTAGCGTTGGGTAACGTTAGTCTAGCGTTAGGTATGCTTAGTCTAGCGTTAGGTAACGTTAGTCTAGCATTAGGTAACGTTAGTCTAGTGTTAGGTAACGTTAGTCTAGCGTTGGGTAACGTTAGTCTAGCATTAGGTAACGTTAGGCTAGTGTTAGGTAACGTTAGTTTAGCGTTAGCTAACGTTAGTCTAACGTTAGTAGCATTAGCTAACGCTAACTTTTACACCTGGGTGTCCCCATCAGCTGATTCTCAGTATTCGCAGTCTTCTGTTTGGGGTGTATTATGGGCACCTTACCTAAAGCTCCAATTACCTTTGTCACCTTCTCGATGAAAGACACGTTATTTGAAGTCCCTCTGATTTTAATAAGCAGGTCTCCCATTTTAGTGGGTAAAGCTCCCACAACCCTTGTCTGACTGTCCTCCAGGTCCGCCTCTTCTCGAACTTTCTTTCTCTTCCTCCTGTTGAGGAGAGACTTGACAACTATAAAACTGTTCACAAATAGTTAACCCAGTACTCGAGACTGATTCCTTCATCAATGAAATTGTCGATCGATCGGAAAGGAAATGTAATCTAGTTTTGTTTAATCTTCCTGATGATAAAACTCCAATCACAGATGACATCTTGAAAGCCTTTGTCATCAACAAGTTTAAAAAGTTTACTAAATCAACTGATCTTGATGGAATTCGAACATTCAGAATTGGTGCTAATGGGCAGATCTCTCAGAAGTCACGCCCTGTGGAAATCGTATTTGCGAAGGAGGAGAAAACAGATGATCTTGCCAAAGTTTTTCGCTGCTAAAAAGAATTCTGTGAGATCGGTGGATTAGGAGAACTTATGGATGTCAAATGACAAAACAATGATGCAGAGGGAGGAGATAAAGAATCGAAAGGAGCAACTAGTTGTTTGTCGACGAGAGTCGAACCCCAACGTTTCCTTAGTTTTTCGGCGTAATTCCCATAATTATTAAAGTCCTTCTCGCAAACGTACATCTACACTCACTTTTCAGATAGGCGGGTCAACGATTAGCTAACTTTAACTCCTAATTTCGGCTTAAAATCTCGTGTCATCATTCTCCTTACATTTAGTGATTAAATAGTCATCACCTCATCATCACTCATCATAATTCCGATCTTTTGAATTAACAATCCGGAATGTAAGATCCTAAATTCGGAATGTGGAATACGATAGCCAGAATGGAGTACTGAACATAAACCATGGAATCTTTAATGTTGGATAAGGAATTCGAGATCAGTCGCAAAGTTACATTTAAATCGTGGTAATTCGTGGTTCGAATAATCACTAAACTGATCTATGACCTCAATGACCTTATCCAGGAAGTAAAAACACTGTCATTAATTAAGTCACAAGCAGAAAGGAGAAATCTGACGGTACTTGAATCCAACAAGCAAGGGAACTGGTAGACGTCGACTTACAGGACCCATAAACTTTGGTTTTATGTCTTGTTCAATTGGGTTGGAGAATTAGGATCGTAAGATCTTCCAGATACCTTAAATTTGGTCATCTAAAAGTAGACGACATGGTATTAAGAACGTGTGCGTACTACAATTCCGAATCTCAAGATGAGACACCTGTTAAATCTTGTAACTATGTAAAAATACATCTTCAATATTCCCCGACCGTCTTTAAGAATTTTAATTACTGCGACTTCAATTCAAGGAATAACAATTTCAATAACAATTTCATCAGTTATCATTTTGGATCTGGATGATAAATTTTTCCTTTTAAGAAACTAAAGAAAAATTTCGTCGAGTTATAAATTTAATTCTCTATGATTTTGGCAATTTCCAAGCGGTGGAAATGTTGTAAAATGATCAAAATGTGTTCGTAAAAAGTCTAGGGGGTTGATTTTATTGTCTCTCTGTTCTCATACGTAAATGTACATGCGGGTCCGATATAAGAATTTTTATGGAGTTTTTAGAGATCAATAAAAAGAAAGCGGTACTCGTTTTTATCATCAAGCGAGTCAATGGGTTTTTCTGATTTTCAAGGCTCTTCACTCAGCGCGTTCACAGGCTTCCAGTAAACATTTTATGCACAAAAAGTATAATTCATTTCTGTCAGTAAATCTACAATCACTTTTATTGATTCTTCTTTACATTTTTCCAGCTAGGTATAATTTTTTTTATATTAAACATAAAAACTAAAGATTCTTAAAACAAACAATTCAGTTTTTACGATGTCATAATTCATTTAATTTTCAAATCAAATCGTGAGAAGTTGATTATTTTTTTTGTGGAACAGTTTTCATATTTAAAAGTGTAGTTACACTTTCTTATTTAGGAGCAATAAATTTTTAGAACGCACTGGAATTGTTTTATCATTTATTTAAAAGTAAGAGAGGGTAAAATAAAATTGAGATTCAGGTTTACAAGTGTGTCCATGAGCTTAAGTGCTCTGGAGAAACAGTCGTGGTGCTCCTTTGGAAAAATCAATTTGAAAACAACATTTTTATGTTAAGCTAGCAGGTCGAAGGAACAAACCTCGCAAACTAGATGCGCGATTCGTAAAGTAGCACGAGGACGACTGGGTAAAAATGCAAATGCAATTAAATCGCGCGTTCCCAGGCACTTCTAGGCATTTTCGCGTTTTCGTTTCCCGCCCTATTACTTCCCTTTCCGCTTACTCTTTTTTCCCCTCACCACTATCCATACAAAACTGGGAGTGAGTTCGACGGGGCACGTTTCCATCCCTAGCCCACCCTTCCCACTTCCCACCCACCCTCCCCCCATTTTCACGAGTTCTGGTAATTGTATTTGTGCCAGCGGCGGCAGTTTCCACTTTTCCGCAAAGGCAACCGCCCTCTGGCGACCCTTTTACAGGAACGCAAACGTAGGCGCAAAAAAGTAAAATAAAAAGAAATTGAATTAGTCGAGTGTGCGCCAACAAAGTAGGAGTTCACGATTGTTATACGTCACAAGGTCTACTTTTTCAGAAAATCAAACTCGAGATTTAATTCCATTGTCGTATTTTCAAGAGCCACTATCAGAAATCATAACAATGAGGTGGTTATTTCTTTTAATTGTACCTACAAATATTTATTTCTTCTAAACTTTAAGCATCCTTAAGTGGACACTGCCGGAGTTTTAGAAATGTAGAATTCCTGTCATTTATTTAATAAGAGAAATTAATAATCAAATGAGTCAAATAGTCGGGAACCTTTTTTTAACATTTGCGGGTTATAAATTGAATCCCTCCTTTCACTTTCCATTCCCACTTCCTACATTCACTTCCCACTCTCACATTTCACTCTCAGTTCTCACCTTCTACTTCCCACTCCCACATTCAACGCTCCACTCTCACTAACCTTCTACTTCCCACTCTCAGTTCCCACCTTCCACTTCCCTCCTTCATATTTACATTTTTCGCTCTCAGTTTCTACTTTACACTTTCACTTCCCTCCTTCCACTTTCCACATTCACTTCCCACTGTCACTTCCAACCTTCCACTCCTACTACCCACTTTCACATCCAATCTGATACTCCTACTTCCCTCCTTCCAATTTCCATTCACACATTCACTTACCACTCTCAATTCTTACTATACATTTTCGACTCCAACTGTCAACTTCCCACCTTACACTTTCCCTTTCCCAACTTCCACTTCCCACTCTCACTTCCCACCTTCCACTTCCCACTTTCACTTTCCACTTCCACCTTTCCAATCTCACTTCCCTCCTTTTACTTTCCACATTCACTTCCCACCTTCCACTTCCCACTGTCACTTCTAACCTTTCACTCCCACTACCCACTTTCACATCCAATCGGACACTCCCACTTCCCTCCTTGCACTTTCCATTCCCACATTCACTTTCTACTTTCAATTCCCACTACCCATTTTCGACTCCAACTGTCAACTTTCCAATCTCACTTCCCTCCTTTTACTTTCTATTAACACTTTCCACATTCACTTCCCACCTTCCACTTCCTACTGTCACTTCTAACCTTCCACTCCCACTACCCACCTTCAAATCCAACTTGACACTCCCACTTCCCTCCTTCCACTTTCCATTCCCACATTTACTTTCCACTCTCACTTCCCACCTTACACTTCCCCTTTACCACCTTCCACTTCCCACTCTCACTTCCCACCTTACACTTCCTACTTTCACTTTCCACTTCCCACTCTCACTTCCAACTGTCACTTCTAATCTTCCGCTCCCACTACCCACTTTCACATCCAATCTGACACTCCCACTTCCCTCCTTCCACTTTCCATTCTTACATTTACTTTCCACTCTCACTTTCCACCTTACACTTTCCCTTTACCACCTTCCACTTCCCACTGTCACTTCTAACCTTCCACTCCCACTACCCACTTTCAAATTCAATCTGACACTCCCACTTCCCTCCTTCCACTTTCCATTCCCACATTCACTTTCCACTCTCACTTCCCACCTTACACTTTCCCTTTACCACCTTCCACTTCCCACTCTCACTTTCCACCTTCCACTTCCAGCTTTCCACTCACATTTTCCACCTTCAACTTTCACTACCTACCTTGCACTCTCACTTTCCACTTAACTTTGAATATGTGAAGTGGGAGTAAAAGTTAGGTAGTGAATGTGGGAAGTGAAAGTGTAAAATGTAAAGTGGGAACTGAGAGTGGAAAGTGGGAGTAAAAAGTGGAAGGTGTAAAGTAAGAGTGGAAATTGTAAGGTGTGAATTGGGAGTGGAAAGTGTAAGTAGAAAGTAAGAATGGAAATAGGGAGTGAAAAGTGAGTGAGGGATGTGGAAAGTAGGAAATAATAGTGGAAAGTGAGAGTGGGAAGAGGAAGTAAGTGTGTAAAGTAGAAAGTGAGAGTAGAAAGAGGAAGTGAGTGTGGAAAGTGGAAGTGGGATTGGAAAGTAGAAAGTGGGAAGTGAAAATAGAAAGAGGAAGTAAGAAATGAGAGTGAAAGTGGAAAGTGGGATTGAAAAGAGGAAGTGGGAAATGAGAGTGAAAGTAGAAAGAGAGAGGGAAAAGAGGAAGTGGTAAATAAGATTGGAACTGAAAACTGAGAGTATGAAGTTGTAGTGGAAACAGGAAGTCGTGAGTGAGAGTGAAAAGTGGGAGTAGAAAGTGGGAAGTGAATGTGGAAAGTAAGATTGGAAAGTGAAAGGTGTGAGGTGGGAGTGGAAAGTGTAAGATGGGAAGTGGAAGTAAAAAGTGGAAAGTGAATGTGACCAGTGGAAAATGGGAAGTGCGTGTGGGATGTGAATATGGAAAGTGGAAAGTGAAAGTGAGAAGTGCATGTGGGAAGTGAATGTGGAAAGTGGGAGTGGAAAAGTTACCAAATCGATCCCCAGTATCAAAAATGTCCTGAAATTTGAAATTTACTTGACTGCAATCTTCG
Source organism: Leptopilina heterotoma (assembly GCF_015476425.1). Taxonomy (NCBI): domain Eukaryota; kingdom Metazoa; phylum Arthropoda; class Insecta; order Hymenoptera; family Figitidae; genus Leptopilina; species Leptopilina heterotoma. The sequence goes on from NW_025110898.1 coordinate 721,825, forward strand.
AAATCCTTCCAAAGTATAATTATTTTCAATATTTAAGTCATAAATATTTATCACAATAAGATTTTAAAAAAATTATAAAAATAGACTTCGCAAAAGGAAAGAAGCTAGAAAAGTGACACTTAAATTTATACAAGTGTGCTAATCACCTGTTGCAAAAATACCACCTTGTAAATAGTAAATCAATGATGCAGGTCACTAAACCCAAAAGTAGAACGTCCTCCACAGAAAAGTCGATTTGGCCTTTACTGCGAGAAATTTATTCAACGCAAAAAAAATTGAACTCTCCTGAATGGATGGTTGAAAATTTAAGTAGACTCTGTTATTCATTGTTTAGTTCAAGTACATTCTCAAAAATATTTAACGAAATAAAAATTCGCTTTTGGGGTGAAATTTTTAACTCTTGGTGACGAAACGTTACATGAAAAATAACTAATTATAATCTCGGTTAGATTTTTATTATAAAACACAATTATGACTTACCTGAATAGAGTAAAAATTTTGAAATTTTTCTATGAAACTACAATGTTAAATATTAAATTTATTACTTAAGCTTCTTTTATTTCATAACTAGGTCACACGACATTTAAAAAATTAAATTTGTCGCCTAGCTCGTCGGTTTTCATAAAACTTGGAAAAATGTTATAGAAATGCATGAAAACGAAATATTAAATATTAAAATTTCTTGGATTTACATGGCTTTGAATTTTTTTTTCAAATTTTCAAAATGCTGTAACCAGAAGAATAGCTGATGAATTTTAATTACTGTCAGAGATTACTTGCGTTTTACTAAAATTTCAGAAAATTATAAAATTCGTTAAAAATTAATTGTTAAGTTTATAATAAATTTAGAAAAGTTGTTTTCGCAAAATAAATGTTTTTCAAAACGTCCTTTTTTAATATTCATATTTGAAAACTCCTTACGATCTAATAAATATTGTAACAAAAAAAGGTGGAGTCCAGTGCGCACACAATAGTGAAAAAAATTGAAAATTATTATTAAAATTAACTTTCAAACAATATAAATAATTAATATGTTAATCAAAAAGTGTAAAATTTGGACTTTTTATATTTTTTAAAATTTATTTCATGAGAAAGTTTTTTGAATGTTTAATATTGCAAACAAAAGGCGAAAAAAATTTGTTTCTCTTTTCGTTCTGTAATTTCTGTCAAAAATAGAAACTTGTAAAACCGAGTTTTATGATATAACATATTTTCATATCATAGTTTTTTGCGTGATATTGAAATTTATAGGTGCTAACCTTATTTTATTAGGCGCGTAGACTATGAATTTCAATTTCCTTTTCGTTAATTCATGATATATTCTGACTAAATTTTAAATTTTTACTTTTAATAAAAAAAAAATATAATTTCACTATTTGGTAATTGTAACATGTTTCTATTGATCGTTTTAGTTGTTTCTAAAATTAATTATTAAAAAAATTTATATTTTTCATTGTAAATTTTTTTTTTAGAAATTAATTTTCTTTTACATAGAAATGATGCGATATTGTTAAAAAGGCATAAATTTTACAGTATAAATTATTATTCGTGTATCATTTTAACTGAATTTAAATGTATAGTAGAAAGAAAGGGAGGATCATGACTGCAAAACTCTCAATTTATTGCCATTGATAAGCGAGCCACATTGTCAATACAATTAGCAATTTATAAACACAAAAATAATTTTTAAATGAATTTCAAATAAGTTTCGCAAAATTTATCAATACTCTTTAATATCAGTGTTTGTTTAAAGCTAAATTATTCTCCATTTAAAAAATAAAACATTTCCGCTAAAAGTCTATTTAACTTGATTAATTTCATAATTTAAAGTAGCTATATTTGATACAATATCTATTCGATCAATTAATTTTTAATTTTCTTGAAATTAGCTTCTTTTAGCTGCAGTTTTTTTTAAATTTTCATTTTATTTAGTTTTTTTAGTGTTTTTTAATGTTAAACGATAGAGTTATTAATTAATTTTATAATTATCTTTTATTTTCGATTTGGCAAGATGACGATCGTGATTGGTAGAAAACAATTAAAAAGAAGAAAAGAAAAGAAAGAAAATTTTCTTCAGAAAAAATAGCAAGTTTGTCATTAGCAGTAGAAATATAACTTTCCCTAGTTGTTAATAAATTTTTTTTATGCTAAGTTAAGATATAACAAAAATACGACTCCAATATTAGAGTAGAAATTTAAAAATAAAAATCTCTTTTATTTTTCTTTACCATGTTTCTCATTATTTTTAGTTTTTAACAAACATGAAGAGAGAAATTTCTCTTTTCATGAATAAGAAATTTTTGAATTTATGCATTAAATAATTTTTCCGTTAGCTGTAAAAAGTTAAGGGAAAATTATTGCCTGTTCCTTCACCGCACTGGTGACTTTAACTGGATGTGAAAATTAATTGAATTTGACTGACCCGATACCAGATTAAAATTTACCTAGAGATAAGTGTCGAGAACTTCAAATTTGAGAGTTTATGTAAAATAAATTTGGTCGTAAAATAACGTCCTTTGTGGATTAAAGCGGATGGTTTATTTTTCTTTCCAAGACTAGTACAAAGATCCCATTTGTTTTATTTTTAGTTGAATTATGCGTGAGGTAATAATTTTTAAATTTTCGTCCTATTCAGTTTAATTACCCTCTTTTAACGTTTTTTAAAGGATTTTTTAATGTAGAGAACCCTTCTATTGTTTTGTGGATGATATATAATCGTCCTTTTTTGGTATCATTTTAAAGAAATTTTAAGTTTTCAACTAATTTGGAAACGAATTTTCTACTATTTCCAGGGGGTCGATTCTGTAAGTTTTTCACTCTCACTTCCCACCTTTCACTCCCACTCCCACTTCCCACTCTCACTTTTCACTCTTACTTTCCACCATCTACTCCTGCTTTCCACTTCCCACCTTCCACTTCCACTTTACACTCTCACATCCCACTTTCACTTCCCAGATTCACAACCCACCTTCAACTTCCCACTCTCACTTTCCACTACCACTTCCCAAATTCACTTTCCACCTTCTACTCCAGGTTTCCACTTCCCACCTTTCACTCCCACTTTACACTCTCACTTCCCACTTTCACTTCCCAGATTCACAACCCACTTTCAACTTCTCACTTTCCACTTCACACTCTCACTTTTCACTCTCACTTTCCACCTTCTACTCCTGCTTTCCACTTCCCACCTTTCACTCCCACTTTACACTCTCACTTCCCAGATTCACAACCCACTTTCAACTTCTCACTTTCCACTTCACACTCTCACTTTTCACTACCACTTCCCAAATTCACTTTCCACCTTCTACTCCAGGTTTCCACTTCCCACCTTTCACTCCCACTTTACACTCTCACTTCCCACTTTCACTTCCCAGATTCACAACCCACTTTCAACTTCTCACTTTCCACTTCACACTCTCACTTTTCACTCTCACTTTCCACCTTCTACTCCTGCTTTCCACTTCCCACCTTTCACTCCCACTTTACACTCTCACTTCCCAGATTCACAACCCACCTTCAACTTCTCACTTTCCAATTCCCACTCTCACAACCCACCTTCAACTTCTCACTTTCCAATTCCACTTCCCACTCTCACTTTTCACTCTCACTTTCCACCCTCTACTCCTGCTTTCCACTTCTCACCTTTCACTACCACTTTACACTCTCACTTCCCAGATTCACAACCCACCTTCAACTTCTCACTCTCACTTTCCACTACCACTTCCAAAATTCACTTTTTACCTTCTACTCCTGCTTTCCACTTCCCACCTTCCACTCCCACTTTACACTCTCACTTCCCACTTTCACTTCCCAGACTCACAACCCACCTTCAACTTCTCACTTTCCACTACCACTTCGCAAATACACTTTTCCAACTTCTACTCCTGCTTTCCATTTACCACTTTCACTTTCCACCTTCTACTCCCACTTTACATTCTCACTTCCCACATTCACATCCCACTTTCACCTTTAAACTTCCCACTCTCACTTTCCACTACCACTACCTAAATTCAAAGTGGAAATGTTGAATGTTGGAAGTGAATTTGGGAGTGGAAAGTGGAAGTAGAAAGTGGAAGGTGGGATGTGAACGTGGGAGTGGGAAGTGGAAGGTGAGAGTGTAAAGTAAGAGTGTAAATTGAGAGTGGAAAGTGAGAGTGGGAAGTGGGAGTAGAAAGTGGAAGGTGGGATGTAAATTTGGGAGCGGAAAGTGAATGTGGGAAGTAAGAGTGGAATGTGGGAGTAGAAAGTGGAAGGTAGGAAGTGATAGTGGGAAGTGAATATTGGAAGTGAATGTGGGAGTGGAAAGTGGGAGTGAGGGTAGAAAGTGGAAGGTGGTATGTGAACGTGGAAAGTGAAAGTGAGAGTGAAAAGTGAGAGAGGAAAGTGAGATTGGGAAGTGGGACCGTAACGAAAAATATCCATAGCTATTTTGTAATTTGATTTTAACAATGTGTCGAGTAGCTGTACAAACACAACATATCCCTGCACTTTCTGTAATAATAATTTTTTTTTTCGTCCAGTTCTCATTAATTCCCCTCATTAAAAATTATGTTCTACTTTAATATACATAAAATTCTACCTTGATTTGAAACAAATGAAGGTACAGGTGTTAATTTACACGCGACAAATTTTTTTCTATTCTGAAAGTAAACATTTTCTAAAAAGCTTCTTCACCCGACAGGTGTAGGTGAGGTAAATTTGTCGAGTTTAACTGTCTCAACAAATTTTCGTTTCGCTCTCGTTTTTTTTTAATTTTTTAGTTTCTCCTAATTTAGAAAGGAGAGACGTCGCGCGTCATCAAGGGAATGTTTTTGCACAGCTACATTTAAGGTAATTCAAAAAGAAAAGCAACGAAGAGAGAGAGAGAGAGAGAGAGAGAGAGAGAGAGAGAGAGCTAAACTTCTAGAGGTTGAGACAAATATTTGCCCAGCATCCTTAGTCAAACGTGGGAGAGCACAAGCGCAATGAATCAATGTTCATCCGGCGTGGCGCGTAAATATTATCTTCATGGTCTTTTTGCGAGTCTTAAAAGCAGAGCACGAGCACACGATACTCAAGAGAGAAACGATCTCAACACAACATGCTATGTGAAATATCCCTCTACTACTTTAGCTGACGTAGAGTAGAGAAAATCTAATGTACTGTGATTAACTCTTTGTGAGGATGCATGTTGGAGAATAAATTTTTCTTCCCATGCTGCATATGATGAGAAATAACTGCAAATCAGTGAAATGTATTAAATTACAAAAGGTGGAAAAATTGTTACAAATTTTTTAACAGTAATTAGAAGAGGGAAGTTTGTAAAATGTGGTTACTGTTTTATTATGACCTCATCATGATTCATTTTGCTTGAAACTCGATCCTCGGGAGTTTTTGGGGTCACTGATTGCAAATTTGATGTCAGAATTTCAAAATTCAAAATGGCGGATCCAATATGGCGGAAAACTTGTTACTCGGAGGTACTCGGGTCTCTGATTCAATTTGCCTGAAATTTATTACTCGGGGGTTTTTGGGGTCGCAGATTACGAATCTGATGTCAGATTTTCAAAATTAAAAATGGCGGATCCAATATGGCGGGTACTTTTCTAAAAATCGATTCGATTTGTTTAAATCTCGATCTTTAAGGATTTTTGGGGTGAAACATTTTCACAAATTCCCCAGAGATGTTATTAATAAAAAAAACGGTTCATTGTAAATTATTTTTATCCTAAATCTAAATATAGGTCCGCTAAGAATTTTTCCCTTCAAGTAAAGTAGTCAATGAAGTTTAACAATTCAGAACCTCGCAGGCAACAATGGGAGAGGTCGGTGACGGGTCAATATCAGCAGTTTGATTCTGTTCTTGTTTGAAATATCTGTCACCTGCAGTTTGTCAGTAAAAGTAGAAATAAAAGAGAGAGAGAGAGGTAAATAGCGCGGTAAAATGTAGGATAGAATAGTGTGAAGCAAAGGAACTCTCTGCTAAACTTGTCTGGTCAGAAACTTCCTTATCTACTTAAGCAGTTGGTGTATTCTCTAGTGGAAAAGACTGGCCATTGTCAGACTCAGGAAGCGCGTATTGGACCAACAAGTTTTCTCATCCACTTAGACAAGCATTGTGCTCGGCAGTAGTACGAGTTGAATTTGGTCAGGCGAAGCAAGACCACGACTTTCTCTTATAAAATTGACGCATCAACTGCTTCATTTTATGTTTTCAATTTTAAACTTCTGTTAAATACAGATTCTACTCAATACATTAAACTTTCATATTGAAGACTCCAGAATAAGTTCTTTGAATCGAATTTTATTTTCTTTATAATATTTTCCTCGCATGAGAGTTATATAAATTTAACATAAGTTATCTGATCATTTATTTGAATATCAGTTCTTTTCCTTTGTGTACACCATAAACAGTAGAATTAATAAATTAAAATTTATTTTTCATTCTCTTTCGAATAATCGAATAATATTATTGCAAGAAAGAAAAACTTTAATAATGTTCGTATATTTAACGAAGAGAATTATTTATAATTAAAATTAATAAATAATAATAATTAATGCATTAAAATAACAATTCAAAAAGAATATCGAACAACTCATATTAATGAAAAAGTATACATTTCAATTATTATTATTTGTCAATTATAATTATTATTACTGATAATAATAAACTCAATTTAATAATATTTATCAAAAATGAAATATATATATATATATATATATATATATATACGAACAAAGTATAATAAAAATTAATAATGTAGTTTAATAATAAATCTCGATTTTAATAATAAATAAAATGATTCGCATGCTTCTGAATATTAATGAATATAAATTATCTGAATGACAAAATTAAATGAGGTATAATTATAGGAAAGGAATGAGTTATATTAAAGAGTGGCTTTAAAGAATTAGAATTAGAAAACAAGAGCACGCCGATAACCATAATGTAAATTTATTTTTCATCCCCTAGCTCTCCTTTAATTAATTTTTAATCTCCCTTTATACATTTTAACTTTCAATCTAAATAAAATTATTCCTTCATTTTTAAAAATTGAGATAAAACCTTCATTTACATATTGACAAAGTTATTTTTTTCATCTGATTTCAGTACAGTCATTAGTCAGTAAATGAGTTTCTAATTTTCTTCAGCGCGGTAGATTAGATAAGGCCATCTGGAAATGCCATTTCATACAATTTGTTCCGCTACAAGTCTGCGTAAGTGCAGATCCCCATAACAATAACAAACTACTATAACAGGGTATATGGTACAAAGCAATAAGGGTTGATCATCCGCTACCCGTATAAAGGTTACTAGAAACGATTTAAAATGACACTGGCCAGAAATAATTTTAATAACCATGCTTTTTATTTGGAAATAAAAATTTCGAGAAATTTTAAAAAGTTGAAGGAATACATGTTTGGATTTATTCGCGTTGTGTTTCTGTTATGTGATTTTTACATCTAAAACATATCTCTGACTTTACAATTCCACATGACACTTTCCACTTCCCCCTACCCACTCACACTTCCCACTTCCTATTTCCACATTCCACTCTCACATCCTTTTCCCACTCTCACTTTCTGCTTCCACTTCACACTTCATCTTTCCACTCCCATTTTCCACTTCCGCACTCATTTCCCTCTTTCAACTTTCCACTCTCACTTTCAACTTTCCACTCTCACTTTCTACTTCCACTTTCCTCCCTCACTTCCCACCTTCCACTGCTCACACTCACATCCCACTTTACACACTCTCTTTCCACTTCACACTTCTTATTTCTAGTTCCACTCTCCACATCCTCTTTCTACTCTCACTTTCCATTTTCTACTTTCAACACTCACTTCCACTATCACTTTTTGCTTTCCAACTCCTATTTCTACTCTTACTTCTACTTTCCACCTTCGACTGCCTACACTCACTTCCCACTTTACACTCTCACTTTCTACTTTCACTTCCCACTTCCTTCTTTCCACTCTCACTTCCTTTTCCATTCTCACTGTCCACTTTCTACTTGACACACTCACTTCCTCTTTCCACCCTCACTTTCTACCTTCTACTTTCCATCCTTACTTACTCTTCCCACTTTCTACTCTCTTTTTCCACTCTCACCTCACACCTTTCACTTTCCACTCTTACTTCTCACTCTCACTTTCCACATACCACTCCCACTTTACACTCTCACTTTCACTTCCACTTTCTACCTTCAACTTCCCACTCTCACTTCCCACTACAACTTCCCAAATTCACTTTCCACCTTCTACTCCTGCTTTCCACTTACCACTCTCACTTCCCACATTCACATCCTACCTTTAACTTTTAACTTCACACTGTCACTTTCCACTACCACTTCCCAAATTCACTTTCCACTTTCTCCTCCTCATGGAGGGAAAGTGAAAAGTGGGAAGGAAAGTAGAAGCGGGGAAGTGAGAGTGGAAAAAGGAAGTGAGAGTAGAAAGTAGAAATAGGAATTGAAATGTGAAAGAATGAAGTGAGAGTTGAAAATTGAAATAGGATTTGAGAGTGGGGATTGGGAATTAGGAAGTGGGAGTAAAAATAGGAAGTGTGTGTGGAAAGTAAAAAGTGACAAATAAGCAGGGAAGTGAGAGTGGAAGTAGAAAGTGAGAGATGAAAGTTGAAATAGGAATTGAAAAGTGAAAGAATGAAGTGAGAGTGGAAAATTGAAATAGGATTTGAGAGTGGGGATTGGGAATGAGGAAGTGGGAGTAAAAATAGAAAGTGTGTGTAGAAAGGAAAAAGTGAGAAATGACAGTGGAAGTGGAAAGAGGAAGTAGAAAATGATAGTGAAATAGGAAGTGAGAGTCTAAAGTTGAAATAGGAAGTGAAAAGTGAGAGAAGGAAAAGTGATACAGGAACGTGGAATTAGAAAGTGAGAGTGTAAAGTGGGAAAGTGGAAGTAGAGAGAGGGAGTGGGAAATGAGTGTGGAAAGTGAAAGTAGAAAGTGAGAGTAGAAAGTTAAAGTAAGAATTGCAAAGTAAAAGAATGAAGTGTGAGTGGAAAATTGAAATAGGATTTGAAAGTGGGGACTGGAAATTAGGAAGTGTGTGTAGAATGTAAAAAGTGGGAAATGAGAGTGGAAGTGGAAGGAGAAAGTAGAAAATGAGAGTGGAAAAAGGAAGTGAGAGTCTAAAGTTGAAATAGGAAGTGAAAAGTGAGAGAAGGAAGTGAGAGTGGAAAATTGAAATATGAAGTGAGAGTGGGAATTGGGAAGTGGGAGTGGAAAGAGGAAATAAGTTGGGAAAGTAGAAAGTGGGAAACCAGAGTGGAAAGAGGAAGTGGGAAATGAGAGGGGAAGTTGAAAGTGAGAGTGTGTTGTAGGAAGTGGGATGGTGAGAGTGGAAGTATAAAGTGACAGTGAAAAATGGAAGTGAGAGTCTAAAGTTGAAATAGGAAGTGAAAAGGGAGAGAAGGAAGTGAGAGTAGAAAGAGAAAGTGAGTGTGGAAAGCAGAAAGTGGGAAATGAGAGTAGAAAGAGGAAGTGGAAAGTGAGAGTGTGTTGTAGGAAGTGGGATTGTGAAAGTGGTAATTGAGAGTGGAAATAGAAAGTTAGAGTGGAAAAAGGAAGTAAGAGTGAAAAGTAAAAGTGTAAAGTGACAGTGGGAAGTGAGAGTGGAAAGTGAAAGTGTAAAGTGACAGTGGGAAGTGAGAGTGGAAAATGGAAATGGAAAGTAAAAAAATAAGCAGTCGACCCCTAATGTGAGGTCGAGAAAATGACCTTGACTAGCGGAAAAAGATTGTGCAGTAGATTTCCCTCAAATTGTTTTCAGGACAGCCAAAGTGAAAGGTCCGGACTCCAGATATCGATGTAAATTAATTTAAACACCCATCAGCCTAGGAGGGACAGTATTATTGATTTGACTCTGATGTCGTCGTAATGCAGTTCTTAGAAAAATAGAAATGTGCCTCGTAGTAGAAATTATCTCCTTGAATGAATTTGACTAAGACGAGACTCGAAGAATGAGTCTTGAAGAGATTTTCTAGACTGGAGTCGAAGAACAAACTCGATGACAGATCACAACTAGTTAATTTGGTGGCGGTTGCTGGACTGACACGAAGAACACTGGTAATTGATTCGGTGGTGACTTCTGGACTGACGAATTTGGCGAGGGTGGCACCTTTTATACATTAGGGGGATAAACTGACCACTCCCATAAAATCGATAGTGAGAAATTTCCATGAATATTTCAAGGCGCAAAAAAATACTGCGAACAAATAAATTAATACACCTAATTAGATTTTTATTGAAAGATTTGAAAAATAATCTTCAATTCAAGTTCCTCTGATATTGGTCGCATCAATGTCAAATTAACTACGTCATTGTGGAATTCTTGCATGTCTCGCATTAATGTGTCAGAATACATGCTCACTGCAATTTAAATCGAGCAATCATAAATCTAACTCAATAAATCTTGATTAGGTATAGTAGACATGCGCGCCGCCTAGATTTATAAATCATTACACTCTCCTGACATAAAACACCTGTATTCAAAAAGTGATGCATTCTCCTCTTTTTTTAAAATACATAATTTTCTTTCCATTCAAAGAAACATTTTACAATTTGTTTTCTGTCCTAATTGTCACAGCGGTTTTTATTAATACTCTACAACTGATATATTAAAATAAATGATTCTCATCTATACATGAAACGATGTTCTCATTTAATTATGTAAAATATCGGTTTTATTTCAAAGTGTATCTATTCACGTAAAATGAATGTTATACACGATAATAGGTTCTATAGAAAATTTAATTTAAATCAATATATTGTAATAGTAATATGAATTGATAATATAAATAATTACCGGGGGGAGTTGTTTTTGTGTTTTGTAAAATGGTACAAGAGGAAGAAGAAATATGATCCAATTTTTTTGTTCTGATAATTTCCCTTCTTTTCAGCACATTTTATATTCATTCATTGTCTTCTTCATTTTGATATAGTTTACGTTGCAAGTTTTTTCTTTCATTATCTTGAATACTCTTATAAGTACATATATCTTCATTTTCAGTCAACTATTTTTAATATCATCTTCTCTTTATCTCATTATTGAGTTTTTTCCTTCTTCATGGCTCATTAGCTCTTTTTTATTTCCTGCTAATTAACATATATCTGTTATAATGACAAAAATGAAAATCACTTTCGATTCTTAAACAGAAAAATACACTTACCAAATTCATTTATTTTCGGACCACCTTTTTTGTATTTACAACTTTGTTGTGCTTAACAATAAGCACAACATTAATGAAAGAAACGATGTAGTCAATAATACAACTATTAATAAAACTTTAATCGCTCTTGCTTGTCGTGTAACAAACGAAAAATGTTCAAAGTTCAACTTAACAAAACTCTCACAACTATTCTATACAAAACCACAATATCCTCTCTCATCGACATCCAAAATCAAACGTGCTTTCGTCGTCGGCTACATTTTTTTCATGAAACCACTGCTTAATACTTTAATAAGAAAACAATAGTGGTTTTGACGACGACACCGAAAATACTTTTTCCCAGGCACTTTTTCGTTTGGGGTCTCGTATAGTGATAATGCATATACGACGTGGTCGCATCTGAGAAGCTTGCAAAGCCCGAAGTCTACATGGGTCATGGAGTAGGGTTTGCATGCGGCTCACGTGCGGATGGATTTTGCATGTTTGACCCCGAGCTACGGGTCAGAAGGTTGGTTTGTAGTTTCTCGTCTCGTAGAGTCGTGGCTGTTGGGAGGTGTGAGTGTGCGCGCGCACACACACAACCTTCACATGTACACAAGTCTTTTACTACTAATACCCCTCGATGAATGATTTCCGAACTGCCCGGGGACACTAACTACTGCCCTAATGGTCACGCCTCAATTCTGTAGACCATTAATAATACCCATTACTCCACAACTGACACAAACTTTCGAGACGCATATAATACTGCTGGTACGTATTAGAAGTGCTCCCCAATTAATAAACTTTAATGTCAAACGCGATCAATGTAAACAATTTTATCTTTTCGTTCAAGTTGGATCCATCGAGTATCCATCGCCAACCTGAGAACGCAGGAGCGCGACAAAGGAGGGCAGAAAATTAAAAAGAACTCAACAAAAGGAATCGAACGACATTCTTTCCATTCCAATTCCAATTTGAAAAAATTTTATCCAATTTTTACTTGTTTCAGACAAAAATTGAAATGTCAATCATGTACACCATCAAGGAGTGCTCCGGAAAAATTGATCCACGCCATTGCTTATATCTCCGCCATTTTTAATTAAAAACAATTTTTTTTTAAATATTTATAAAGCTTAAGATATGTATTAAATTAGTCATAAATGTAAAAAAATTCCTCTCTCAAATAGTTTCGTCAAAAAAAATTCCTAAAAAACCATCCGATTTTCATGCGTTGAGGGTGGCGTAACCCTTTTAACATATTTTAAGAGGAAGGTGGTCACTAAAGTCTGTTTTCTAGAATTTAGAAAACGCTAGAGCTCTGACTAAATTACAGATTCCAAAATGAAAAATAAAAAAATATTGCAGATGTTTATTTAAATGTTCTACATCAGCTGTTGATGTAAACAGTAATCTAAAGTTAAGTTTAATTAATTTTAAATTATGATTTACAAACGAAAATTTAAACTGACATTGAATAATTTTTTTAAATTGTGACTGTTATTCAATTTCACATTAACGTGTAAAGACGTGGTTTCAAAATGTTGCCACAATTTACCGTTTTCAAACACACCTGAACAATATGAGTGCGAGTGGCATGTGAAACAATTGTCAAAGTTTGTCTAAAATCTCCTGAAAGCGAAATAACTTTACCTCCAAACGGTTTATTAAATTTTGTAATATCTCTCAACACAGATTATTAATATTATTATTGTTTACCTTCTAATCTTCAATCGTACAATTATAACACTGTCACGTCATCTAATGATAATTATTATTTAAAAATTGTTTGATTCTAATTGTTTCAACTAATAGTTCAGTTTATTATAATTATAATTTATTGTATTTCAACAAATTTTTATATAATTAAATTCCTTAGACGAATTTTAGATAACATTTTTAAGAATAATGTTAAACGAAAACTTATTTAATATTTGGGGTAAGAAAAAACTCTTATCTCTTGAGATTGTATTTCAAGTCTTAGAATTTTATCTATTCCAAGCGATGTAGGGAGAAAGAAAATATTACCTGGGTTCTCGGAGTTATTCCTCATTTACAAATGCTTGTATGATAGAAAGAAATTAAAATTCTATAGATTATGCAATCATTTTACTACAGTATAACTATATTTAATGTTTTCCTTTTTGAATAAACTAATATTTCTTTTTTAAAAATTAATTATTCACTCAACTCATGAAATTATAAACACATGTAAATATACATACAGTCACTCATAATATTTATACAACTGTAAATTCTCATAAAATTTTAATGTAAATGATAAATCTCATACAACTCATTACATTATATAATCACAACAAACATACATCAAGTTTTTCATGCTACTCATAAATTAAATATTACTTAAAAACTCCTAAACACCAGGGAGTTAATTCTCATTTACAAAGGCTTGTGTGTGTAAATAGAGATAAAATTTATTTTCCGCAAGTATTTTTCAATGTCCGCCATATTGGATCCGCCATTTTGAATTTTGGAAAAGTTACATTAGATTAGTAATTAGTGACCAAAAAAAATCAGCGAGTAATAAAATTACTTTTTTTTTACTAATAAGGTTATTAATTTACTGTCATAAGGAATTAAAATAAGAGTTAACAATTTGTAGAACATGTTTTTTTAGAGGACGCAAAAATCTGTTCGCATTAGGACACACATTGTGATTTTTTCCATCTCTAAAAAAAATGTTCTCCTTAACTTTATTTTCTAGTTTCTACCTTACTATTTTTTTCCACCCATCCTCATAACATTTCTTCTCTAAATATTATGTCAGGCCATCTGTTTATATTACTTTATGGCATCCAGTGTAATACGACTCCTTATTTTTGTCCCATTAACATAGAAGGATGATACTGGTTTATAAAAAGGAAACTGAAAAATTTACCATCAGCGCAAAGTTATGAATATATGACATTTGCAAAAAGAGGCGTCAAACTCAATTAGAATTACAATAACCTCGTCAAAAATAAAACACTGTTTTTGTAGATTTTTTCGTAGATTTTGTTGTAGATTTTTCTTTGTAGATTCTTTTTCGAAAAATAAAATTTCTGTAAAGTATGTACTGATTTGATGTTTTTAGAAGCAAAAAAAAATGATAAACAATTATTTAATCAACCTGTTAACATAAGAAAAAGAATGAGAAAGTTTACGAAACAATTTCTACACGGAATTCACGTATATATATATATACGGTTAGATGTATCCCTGGGCTCAACTTTATACCAGACAAGTCGGAAGGAAGTTTCATCTTCTTAACTCGCTAGAATTTCCTTCATCCTCTTCATAAGTCCTATCTGCTATAGAGAGAGCCTCTTCTAAGCAAGTTTTTGGACGACAACGTCTTTCAATTTCGCCAGTGCTTCAAATGAAATTGAAAGAGACGCCTTGCTATATTACCTGATCGAGAAACTCCCAAACTAGCAGAGAGAATTTCTTCTTAAAAATTGTGAAAATTAGAAAATACTAAACAGTAGATAAAAAAAAATTCCAAACACTGAATACTGTTTAACTTCATTGAAACTGTTAATAAATTAAAAAATTAATTACATTAAAAAATCTACAACCAACTTTGTTTTTTTAACTCTTTTATTCGCCCACTTTAATGTTTAAATTAAATATACATTTTTATTTGAAATTGAAATAACCATTTAATATTTTTTGTTACAGGTGAACATGAGGCAGAAATAGCTTCAACTGAAAACAGGTAATTTAATAAACAAAAAGCAATTAAAGTGTAACTTTACATGGTCAGGTATTTCTAAAAATATGTAGTTTAATATTTGTTCATATTGTTTTTTTTAAAACAAACATATCAATTACTTATATTCTGTTGTTTAGTTCATTTCTCTTTTTTTGTTTTAATAGTTTTAATTGAAAAGCAATCCTTATTGGTAATTTAAAATATACTAAAATTGAAAATGATTATTCTGTTGTGGAAATAACGAAACCTATTATTTTTATTGGAAAACTATAGTCGAGTATTAAACCCGTGGATATTTTATACTTTGATGAATTTTTAGAAATAGAATTTATATGTGAATGCAAAAAAGCTCGATCGGCATCTTGTAAATGTATATTTATTAAAAAAAAATTTCCCACTCCCACTTTCCACTCTCACTTCCTTCCTTACACTTCCCACCTTACACTTTCACTTCCCACTCTCACTTTCCCACTCCCACATTCCCACTTTCCACTCTCACTTCCCACATTCACTTCCCACTCTCACTTTACACTTCCACTTCTCACTCTCACTTCTATTTCCCACTTTTACTTCCCACCTTCCACTTTTCACACCTACTTTCTACTCCTACCACCCACTTCCAACTCTTACTTCCCAAATTCTGTAACTTTCCCACTCTAACTTACCACGCCCACTTTGACTTCCCACATTCCACTCTCACCTTCCAATCTCACTTCCCACACTCACTTCCCAATCTCACTTTCCCACTCCCACTTTCCACTCTCACTTTCCACTCTCACTTCCCACATTCACTTACCACTCCCACTTTCCACTCTCACTTCCCACATTCACTTCCCACTCCCACTTTACACTTCCACTTCTCACTCTTACTTCTATTTCCCACTTTTACTTCCCACCTTCCACTTTTCACACCTACTTTCTACTCCTACCATCCACTTCCAACTCTTACTTCCTACATTCTGTAACTTTCCCACTCTAACTTACCACGCCCACTTTGACTTTCCACATTCCACTCTCACCTTCCTCTTTTCACATTCCACTTTCAACTCTCACTTACCACAATCCACTTTTTACTCCCACTTTGACTTCCCACATTCCACTTTTACTTTTAACTCTCACACTCTACTCTCAATTTTCACTCTTATTTTATACTTTCACTTCCCACTTCCACTCTTACGCACCACTCCCACTTTTAAATGAAAATACTTGATTAACATATTAAGAATGCAAGGTAGGAAGAGAGAAGTAAGTGTGAGTGTAAAGAAGGTGTGAAAAATGGAAGATAGAACGTAAAAGTGAAAAGAAGAGTTAGGAAGTGAAAGTAGAAGATAATAAGCGAGAAGTGGGAGTGTGAAGTGAGAGTGGAAAGTGAAAGGTTAAAAGTGGGTAGTGAGAGTGAAAATGGGAAGTAAGAGTGAAAAGTGGAAGGTGGGAGTGGGAAGTGAGAGTGGAAAGTGGAAGGGAGGAAGTGGGTAGTAAGAGTGGAAAGTGGGAAATTGAGAGTGGAAAGTAGAAGGCAGAGAGGAAGTGTAAAGTGAGAGTTGGAAGTAGAAGGGAGAGTGGAAAGTGGAAGGGTGGAAGTGGGTAGTAAGAGTGGAAGTGAGAGTGGAAGTCAGAGTGGGAAGTGGAAGGGAGAGAGGAAGTGTAAAGTGAGAGTTGGAAGTGGAAGGGAGAGTGGAAAGTGGAAGGGTGGAAGTGGGTAGTAAGAGTGGGAAGTGAGAGTGAAAAGTGTAAGGAAGAGATAAAGTAAGAAAAGTGTAAAGTGAGAGTGGAAGTGAGAGTGGGAAGTGGAAGGGAGAGAGGAAGTGTAAAGTGAGAGTTGGAAGTGGAAGGGAGAGTGGAAAGTGGAAGGGTGGAAGTGGGTAGTAAGAGTGGGAAGTGAGAGTGAAAAGTGTAAGGAAGAGATAAAGTAAGAAAAGTGTAAAGTGAGAGTGGAAGTGAGAGTGGGAAGTGGAAGGGAGAGAGGAAGTGTAAAGTGAGAGTTGGAAGTGGATGGGAGAGTGGAAAGTGGAAGGGTGAAAGTGGGAAGTGATAGTGGAAAGTAGAAGGGAGAGAGGAAGTCTAAAGTGAGAGTGGGAAGTGGAATGGAGAGTGGAAAGTAGAAGCGAAAGAGGAAGTGGAAAGTGTAAAGTGAGAGTGGGAAGTTGAGGTGGAAAGTGGAAAAGTTACAGAATCGACCGTCTGGCAGTTTATAATTTATTTCAATAAATTTAAAAATAATGTTTCTAAGGTGGCAGCGGTTGGAATAATGAGAAAATAGTACAACAATTATTCTTTAAATTACAATAAATAATTTAAATAGAATATTTGTTTTAAAAGTTATACTACTTTCATTGTTACGATGAGAAATGCGGGGACTGTAATTTTAAAATAAATTTAATACCAAAGGGAATAGAAAATGTGAATCAGGTTTTTTTTTATAAAGATAAAATAACTTATTTGAATGATCACATTAACTATGACACTGATTTATTAAACGAAGTATTTTCACACTCTGCGATAATAAATCGCAGACATGTTATTTGGCATTTAAACCTCAATTATTGGCATATTATTCACTATCTCATAATGGATCTGTAATTGCCGTTGTATTACCATCCTCGCAACTTTTACATTACGTAAAAGAGTATCCTTTCAAATTATTACTATTAACATATCATTATGTGTCCGTTCAACCATTGTATACGTGAACGAGAACACGTGACCACTGAATAAAATTCCTTGATCTACCTGATTACGAATCCAATCTCAACTTTTCAAAATTCAAAATGGTGGATCCAATATGGCGGCCAAAAAAATTTAAAAATAATTATATTCACTTGAAACTTGCTACTAGGGGGTTTTTATGATCGCTGATTACGTATTTTTTATTAGAATTTCAAAATTTTATTTAAAAAATTTCAGCAGACAAAATTTAGTTAATTTTTCATTTAGAAACATATATTTTTTTAAAATATTTTTTTTAAATTTTTTTTTATGGTAAAACTATATTTATTGTAACGGTGAATTTTTTTTGTAGTAAAATGCAAAAGTATGACTCGAGTGCCAATATCCTCCCTCACATTCACTGTGAGAATGAAATATTGATTGCCAGCTTAACAAGGAAAAATTCGTACAGCAAGCGATGAAAAATTACCCGTTTTTAATACTTCCAAATTATCAGGTGCATGCAGTGCATTGTTATTATTCCCCCTATCAATTAGAGGAGAGCAAGACTACTAACTAAATCTTCAATTTATTCACATCAACTGCGTTAATAATTTTCAAGTATTTGCAAATTTGTGTTTTAAACATAAAATGCAAAATATAATGTTATTAATCCAAAATCTATATTGGTTCTAACAATTTCAATTTATTAACAATAACTCTAAATAATAAATTAATAATTTTCAATTTCTGACAAATTGAAAATTTGTAAAATGTAAAATGTAAAAATACAAAATCATAAAAATGAAAATAATAAAAAATTCTGCACTACATGTTTACAGAACAAGAAAACCTAGTGAGATTTTATTGGATCACGTAAAAAACAGAACCAGAAAATAAATTTAAAAAAAATGCTTTTTGTTCACCATGTTCGAACTATATATGTATATGAGTGAAGTAAACAGAAGTGTTTCGTAATTTCCGGTTTTATTTATTTTAACAAAAAAAAATTTTTTTATTATGGAAAATTTACCTTAAGTAAAATATTAGTTTTCTTTTCTTGATACTCATTATTTTGCAACTCAGCAAAACATAACTGACAAGCAATTATTTTCAGATCGAAATAACTAGTCAGGCTCTGGTTAATTATTGCTAAGTTACTTCCAACCTTATCTCTATACCTGACAGGTCATCAATTTTGGTTACTGTCACCGCAACTTAAACTAATGCATCTTCCAGGTTCGATGTTAACTTCTTAATAAATCTTGATAAAAAAATCTACGCGAGAAGGAAAAATAATTTTTATTGTAAATCTGCAGTCGTTTTACATGTAGAATAGTAACTGCAAATACTGTCGTTAGCCAATAAGACAATGCACTTAGTTTTTCAAAATTCAAAATGGCGGATCCAATATGGCGGACGAAATTTTTAAAAATTAAGCTTTTAAACTTAAATGTAATATTTTGTACCTTTTGGGTTTTGATTTCCATACGAAAAATAGAAATTTCAATTTATCGAAGCTTTAAAAATTATTTAATTCGTTGGAAACTTGCTACTCCTTGTTTTTTGCAGTCATAATTAAATAATTCATTCCTTTTGCATAAATTATTTTCTTTTTAAATTATTATCAGAGAGCAAAAAAGTACATTTCACAAACAAAAAAAAATTATTCAGAAATATTCACTACTAAAAGTTTTAAATTTGAAAGTTAAATTAAATTCTCTAAATGTTTTAAATGAAAAATTTACTTATTTATACTTAGAATAATTAATTTTTTAATTATGAGAATCTTAACCTCGATAGAATTATAAGGTAAAATTTATAATATTTTATTTTAATTAAAAGAGTTTTCGTTTGTGAAGCCAAAAGATATTGTTAATTTAATTTTTTTTTTAAATTATCAAGAGAGAAAAGAAGCTGTAGTTATCCTCTATTTATTAATTATGTATTTCCTCATTAAAAATGTTGAAAAATATATAATATCATGAATATTATAAAATTCCATAAGTCGTTAAAAGCTTCATTTTAAACACACAGGCTCCGAATCAAAATAAATATTTAATGACATTATCATTAAAAAATATAAATATCATGCTCTAAATTTTAAAAATCATAAAAGCATTCTCTTTACTCATAACTATGTATAAGCGAAATGAAAAAAATTTGTATAAAATTAACCTTTTTTTTGTAAAGTTCACTTAATCTTTGAAAATATATAAAAAATCCAGATAATTATCAAAAAGAGAATTTTTCTTTTTCTATATTCGATGAAATATTCCACTTGCCACTTTCACTTCCCACACTCACTTTCCATACACACTTCCCAATTTCCACTCTCACTTCCCACTTCTAATTCCAATTTCCACTCACACTTCCTACTCCTACTTCCACTATCCACTCTCACTATACACTTACCAATCTCATTATCCACTTTCTACTCTCACTTCCACTTTACACTTCCCAATGTAACTCTCCCTCACTGCCCTCCCATACTTTACACTCTCACTTTCCACTCCCACTTCCACTATTCACTCTCACTATACACTTCCCAATCTCATTATTCACTTTCCACTCTTACATCCACTTTACACTTCCCAATCTAACTCTCCACTTCCCTCCCTTACTTTACACTCTCACTTCCAATTTCCACTTTCACTTCCCACTCCTACTTCCACTATCCACTCTCACTATACACTTCCCAATCTCATTATCCACTTTCCACTCTCACTTCCACTTTACACTTTCCAATCTAACTCTCCACTTCCCTCCCTTACTTTACACTCTCACTTCCAATTTCCACTCTCACTTCCCACTTCTAATTCCAATTTCCACTTTCACTTCCCACTCCTACTTCCACTATCCACTCTCACTATACACTTACCAATCTCATTATCCACTTTCCACTTTCACTTCCACTTTACACTTCCCAATGGAACTCTCCACTTCCCTCCCTTACTTTACACTCTCACTTCCCACTCCTACTTCCACTATCCACTCTCACTATACACTTCCTAATCTTATTATTCACTTTCCACTTTTACTTCCACTTTACACTTTCAAATCTAACTCTCCACTTCCCTCTCTTACATTACACTCTCACTTCCTACTCCTAATTCCAATTTCCACTCTCACTACCCTCTTCTAATTCCACTTTCCACTCTTAGTTTCTAAGTGAGAGTGGAAAGTAAGAGTGGAAAGTGGAAGTAGGAGGGGAATGTTGAGAAGTGAAAGTGGAAACTGAGTCTGTGAAGTGAAAGTAAAAGTAGGAAGTGAGAATTGAAAATGGGAAGTGAGAGAGGGAAGTGGACAGTGAGAGTGAAAAGGGGAAGTAGGAGGGGAAAGTTAAGAAGCGAGAGTGGAAAGTGGAATTAGGAAGTGGAATTTGTGTGAGAGTGGAAAGTGAGAGAGGCAAGTGGATTGTGAGAGTGGAAGGTGGAAAGTGAAAGTGTGAAGTGAGAGTGGAAGGTGAAAAGTGAAAGTGTGAAGTGAGAGTGGAAGTGAGAGTGGAAAGTGAAAAAGTTACAGAATCGACTCCCAAGTTATGTGGAGATGACCGCTTTTGTTCTGATCGACCCACTAAAAATCACTCCCTGATTAATTAAAGAATAATTTGAACTGTTTGGTAACTTGTTTTTGAAAAAGGGGAAGATTAGTGTAACGACACGGACAGCAGTTTACATAACAAAAAATAATTGTTAACAATAATTAACATAATCAAAAACAGATTATACTCTTTCTATAGAAGCTAAAAGGTTACTGACCAGATCTTTGTCTTTCACCACAACAATTGAGATTATTGGATTCGTCTTTATCGTCGATTTGTCAGTATTATCGAATTCTCTATCTGTTAACCGCACGCTTGGTCGAATGCAACTTATAAATCCTGATTTTGGTCAATCAACATCCCTGTTTTTGTATCAAGAAAATAAAAAGTTTACAGTCTACAAAAATTGGAGTTTATTCCTCAAAAAGAATTGATTTTGCATCACCATACTTGGTGGTCAACCCAGGACTTGTCTTCCAGGTGGATCGAGGTAAAACCTCTAATATCATTAATTGAAAATCTGATGGCAATGGCTTTTGTGGAATTCGCATTATACGACCGACTTCTTTCTTGAAGACAACTGAAATGAGTTTGGTAATAAATTCCTCAAAACCACAATTGAAGAATAAGGCGTCTAATATATAACCACTCCCATTCTTTAAGCATCTACTAGACTTGGCTCATATCAGTTAAATCTCCATTTTCCCAGTCAAATGGCTTTAACTTTTTTATAAAATTTTACGACATTTTACTTTATCTCCAAGCTAATAAAAAAAATTCTAAATGCTCAAAAGTCGCTTCACAATATTCCGCATTGAAAGCAGGAGAGCGAGGAGAAGACAAAAAGCAGAACGATCCTATAGATTTCATTGGTTTTATACTACCATTGAGACTTGGCTCAACTCCCAAGGGTCAGTTGAATATCAATCATGAAGTCAGCAACTAAAACAAAAATCTAAATTTCGTTTTTAGAAAAAGGACTAAGTTTTTTTTCGAACTTGTCAACGATCATAAACGTTTAAGTTATTACCCCCTGCTGTTACTCGAATTGACAATAATATTAATACATAAGTTAATTTGAATTAAACTTAACTTAATAAGAATTCTAAAATATCCAGTGAACGACAGAATGGAAACAATTATTACGATTATTTTTTATTGCCCTTGGCCCCTGGACACTCTCTCGGTTTAGCTGTATAGATTTCGTCTAAAGATTAAAGTGCTTTATGGACCAGGAAAGATGAATTTTATAGTTTAATAGTTCAATTCTTCCCTCGTTAAATCGTCATTCAATATTTCATGCTCGTCACGGATGAGAAGAACAAGATATTGGCACTTGAGTCGTTGAACGGAAAAGGTCGTTATGCCTAGTTCCCACACTGGTTCCCGCGGAATTGACGAGCCAGTCGATATGCCCTTAGCGTTACTTTTATGGCATCCAATCATTTTTAAGAATCTCTCACGAGCTTTTTGCAATTGCTGTCGAGCGCACATATGTACAAGTAGATGTTATTTTTTTTCGTACAAGTGAAAATCGTACACACACACACACACACACGGCACTCTCGAGAAAAATAGCGAAATTGCCAATTTAGAATTTAATTCGAATTAAAATCGATAATATTTCCGCAATCTGACAGTTTCATCGAAGCCAATATATGCAAATAAAAAAAATAATAAATTGCTTTACGAAAGTGAAAACGTTAATACTTGAATTTGGTTTTCGAGAAGGATTCAATTTGGAGTCATCAAATGATTATTGACCCTAGGGTTGTTAAATACGAGTCTGAAGGCTGATTTTTAAAATTCAAAATGGCGGATCCAAAATGGCGGACAATTTCTACAACAATACCTTTCTCGGAAGTCTTGTTCGAGTTTGTGAATTCATAATTAGCACAAGGAAAATTTACGAGGATCATAAGTCATAATTGTCAACCTGCAACCACTTAGAAGCTAATTTGCCTGTGAAAAGCCTATTGTATTTTGGACGTCGATTTCGCAACTAGGGGATATAATAATTGGGTTAGTTCGACGTAACAGAACAATTAAAATACAATAAATTTTTTAGTCATAGCCAAAGACTTTCAGTAGTACTAAAAAGAGAGGCTTTAAGATTTCGTTTCGAGTGTAAATGGAAAAAAATTGTTGCCCTAAGCCATTTGATGTATTTGCAGTGATATGTCATCGTTAACTTAGTTCTTAGTCTGAACATCCACTAACTTGGCATTCTTCCAAGAACCGCAATGTTATGATATAAACTAGAAGCAAGTTGGTACACAGAGAAACAACAAGAAGCAGCAATTAAAAGAAACTGATACTGAAAATCTAAAATACAAACACAAATACAAAAAAAACGGCAAAAAAAATTATTAAACATATTATTATTAAATAAAATTATTAAATTATTAAAAAATTCTTAAACAACGTGACAATCCCTCCGGTGATAATTAAACGTTCATTGAGTAAAATTAAATTTCCCAGAATGGGACACTACTTGAGGTTAAAAGTAAAAGTACTTTATCGTAAGGAGGGCAAGTCCTCTATTGGCTCACATTGTCTAACTGATCGATGTTGAAAATCGTAAAAAAAAGCAGTCGCGAGTATCCCACTTGGGGAAGGAGTCCGATTAAATTGAATCCTCCGATCGCTTTCCTTTTATTTAACAAGATTAAACTCGTCCGCATGTCCCAATGGACGTTGGCTTTTGTGCATTCGCGGTCCATTGAGTCTCAGTGTTCGAAATCTAGTACAGCATTTTCAGTAGACTTATCGTACCTTGAGATCGCATTAACAATGCCACTCAGGTTTAACTGTATATATATGTATGTTCACCGCGTATACGAAACGGAATTAAATCACCAATGTTTGCCCCTGAAAACTCGCGGCATTCAATTTTCTTTGAATCAACTTTACTCTTTCTACTGCAATCGTCAATTCGTTCTTTATTCTTTTCTCGTAGCTCCATATAAAATAAAATACACTTCAATCTGCTTTAGTTCACTCTCATTCAGTATTATCCATTTTAAATTTTTCTATTTTACTTGTGTACACAGCTCTTTTACAATTTAATCAGAAAATTCATAAATAAGTCTTGGTTGAATTTAGTTGTGTAGAGGAGAATGAGGTAAAATTTAAATAAATCTATTAATGTGGAGAAATTAATTATATTTTCATTGTTATAGTTAATATTCAAATGGATACCACTAAAGTTTTCACTGGTGCAATGGAGAATATTGGGGGCGAATAATTATTCCCCAAATGTCATTTTTCCGAAATGTCATTTTACCGAACTGCACTTTTGCGAATTGTCATTTTTGCGAATGGTTATTTTTACGAAATGTCAATTTTCCGAAAAGTCATTTTTGCGAATCGCCATTTTTACGAATTGTCAATTTTTAGAAAAATCATTTTTGCGAATTGTCATTTTTACGAAAAGACATTTTTGCGAAAAGTCATTTTTACGAATTGCCATTTTTGCGCAAAGTCATTTTTACGAATTGTCACTTTTGCGAATAGTCACTTTTGCGAAAAGCCAATTTTGCGAATTGTCATTTTTGCGAATGGTTATTTTTACGAATTGTCAATTTTTCGAAAAATCATTTTTGCGAATTGTCATTTTTACGAATTGTCAATTTTTCAAAAAATCATTTTTGCGAATTGTCATTTTTACGAAAAGACATTTTTGTGAAATGTCATTTTTGCGAAAAGTCATTTTTACGAATTGCCATTTTTGCGAATTGTCGTTTTTGAGAAATGTCATTTTTGCGAATTGTCACTTTTGCGAATCGCCATTTTTAGGAATCGCCATTTTTACGAATTGTCAATTTTTCGAAAAATCATTTTTGCGAATTGTCATTTTTACGAATTGTCAATTTTTCAAAAAACCATTTTTGCGAATTGCCATTTTTACAAAAAGACATTTTTGTGAAATGTCATTTTTGCTAAAAGTCATTTTTACGAATTGCCATTTTTGCGAATTGTCGTTTTTGAGAAATGTCATTTTTGCGAATTGTCACTTTTGCGAATCGCCATTTTTACGAATCGCAATTTTTACGAATTGTCATTTTTGCGAATAGTCATTTTTGCGAAAAACGAATTGTCATTTTTCCGAAAAGTCATTTTTGCGAAAATTCCTATAGTAAACTTGTATGCATATATAGATTCACTATAGGAATTTTCGCAAAAATGACTTTTCGAAAAATTGACAATTCGTAAAAATGGCGATTCGCAAAAATGACTTTTCGGAAAATTGACAATTCGTAAAAATGGTGATTCGCAAAAATGACAATTCGCAAAAATGACAATTCGTAAAAATGACTTTTCGCAAAAATGACAATTCGTAAAAATGGCGATTCGCAAAAGTGACAATTCGCAAAAATGACATTTTTCAAAAATGACAATTCGCAAAAATGACAATTCGTAAAAATGTCTTTTCGTAAAGATGACAATTCCCTTCTACTTTCCCTTCTACTTTCTACTCTCACTTACCACTTAAACTTTCCACTCTCCCTTCTTCTGTCCATCTCACTTTCTACTTCCCACTCTCACTTAGTGGAAACTAAGAGTGGAAAGTGGATTTAGGAGAAAAAAGTGAAAGTGGAAATTGGAATTAGGAGTGGGAACTGACAGTATAAAGTGAGAAAGGGAAGTGGATAGTAAGATTGGGAAGTGGAAAGTGGAAACTGATAGTGGAAAGTGGAAGTTGGAATGGAAAGTTAGGAGGTGAGAGTGGAAAGTGTGAAGTGAAAGAGGGAAGTGGATAGTGAGATCGGGGAGGAGAATGTTGGAACTCAGAGTGCATAGTGGAAATTGGTCTGGAAGGTGGAATTAGGAGTAGAAAGTGAGAATGTAAGTAGGAAGTGAGAGTGGAAATTGGAAGTGAGAGTGTAAAGTGAGGGAGGGAAGTGGACAGTGGGAACTGATAGTGGAAAATGGAAGTAGGAGTGGAAAGTTAGGAAATGAGAGTGGAAAGAGGAATTAGATGTAGGAAGTGAACGTGAAAGTAGGAAGTGATTGCTGAAAGTGGATAGTGGGAGTGGAAGTAGGATGGGAAAATTGAGAAGTGAGATTGGAATTCTGAGTGGAAAGCTAGGAAGTGAGAGTCGAAAGTGGAATTTGGAGTGGAAAGTGAAAGTGGAAGTAGGGAGTGAAAGTTGAAAGTGGAAAGTGAGAGAGGGAAGTGGATATTGAGATTGGGAAGTCAATAGTGAGAGTGAAAAGTGGAAGTAGGAGGGGAAAGTTGAGAAGTGAGAGTGGAAAGTGGGATTAGGGGTGGAAAGTGGAAGTGGGAAGTGAGAGTGTAAATTGAAAGATGAGAGTGGAAAATGGATAGTGGATGTCGTTAAGGTCATATTATTCAATATGACAAATTTCCATATGATAAAGTAGAAGGAGTATGTGACCACTGAATAACATGACCTCACATCGATCCATGCGCCAATATTTCGACAATTTGTCACCTTGTCGAAAATCACTTGGGGCGTCACTCTTGTCTGTAACTTTGTAGCGTAAACGTTGTTTTACATAATCTTTCTCGATGGAGATTTTCAACCGGATTGCAATTTGAAATGATCGCTCTTAACCATAACATTTTTAAATGTATTTTCATTTGAGTGAACTCAAAACGAACTTAATGTAATAATTAAAGGCAGGGACTTCTTTCACATTTAATTTAATAATATTGCATTATCATTTTTATTCATTTAATATTCCTTTTGTCTCATTTTGAAACAGAATTGTGGTGGTAATTCTTGATAAAAAGTAGTTGGAAAACAAATTTGAAACGAAATTGTGGTGGCAGGGCTTTTTACTAAAGAACATCCAAACAGCAAGAATAAATAAATTTTACAAATTTAGAGAAAGTACTCCGTGTGAGAAGGGAACGTAAAATTTCACTAATGTTTCTATAACTGATGCTGAAGGGCATACGGACTTTAAAGTTTGATGAAATTAGGAATTTGTAAACAGAATTTACTTTTGGTAAACATGTATGTATTAAATGTCTACTGATAAAGTAATTTATCGGTTTTAAAAAATGTTTCCCACTTACAAGTAACAGTACACAAAGAACACGAAATAACCTTTAAAAGGTGAACTCATAAAAAAGTATAAAATTCTCTATTTACGAAATAGCGTAAAAGGATCGTAACAAAGGTATTTAGTTAACGGACAGTTTGTAATCGTAAAGCGTTTTAAAACAGGAGATTTTCTCGACAATGGAGTGTGAGACGGGTATGCTTTAGGTGCCAGGCATTCAAGCACGAGGAACAAAGGGGAGAAAATGCAATCAAGATTAGGTACCAGCTTATCGGGAATTAAGCGGATTACATCAGCCTTGTAACGTGCAGTAGGCTGTTTGAAATCGGGTGCTTCACTGTACAAACACGCGTTGTTCCAATTTCTCTCTACACGAGGATGTCTCGAAAATTCAAAGATAACATTCTCACCCACTCAAAGGGAACCATTGGCTATAAAGTTAAATTTAAGTGAAAATTATATTATTACATATATATATATATTTATCTCAAAAATATTTTATTCCAAATTCACCTCAGAAACTATAACAAGATAAAATAAAAAATTCGTCAAATTCTGCTTCACGTGAATTAAATTCTATTTTCAATGTGTTTCATTTCGTATATTTTATATGAAATTTGCTTACACATACACAATAAATTGTAGGACAAAATTGCTCAGCTGGCAAAACGCATGAGCGACAGACAGCCTTCATTTCAGTTTCATTGACAAAAAACTTTCGAGAAATAGAGAAATAATTTTCAAGCTGTTTTCTCTCTGGAAAATTACTTTCCGACTATTTTTTTAAGCAATAGCTATAAATTTACAAAATAAGAATACTTTTAAATAAATTTTCTTAATGGAATGAATTAAAGAATTTAATTATCTACAGATTCCTGTACCGACATTTACCGACGCTATTTTGCACAGACTCAAACCACATCTGTAGATTCCTGCACCGACATTTACCGACTCTACTTAGTCCAGACTCAAACCACATCTGCAGATTCCTGCACCGACATTTACCGACTCTACTTAGCCCAGACTCAAACCACATCTGCAGATTCCTGTACCGACATTTACCGACTCTACTTAGCCCAGACTCAAACCACATCTGTAGATTCCTGCACCGACATTTACCGACTCTACTTAGCCCAGACTCAAACCACATCTGTAGATTCCTGCACCGACATTTACCGACTCTACTTAGCCCAGACTCAAACCACATCTGCAGATTCCTGTACCGACATTTACCGACTCTACTTAGCCCAGACTCAAACCACATCTGTAGATTCCTGCACCGACATTTACCGACTCTACTTAGCCCAGACTCAAACCACATCTGTAGATTCCTGCACCGACATTTACCGACTCTACTTAGCCCAGACTCAAACCACATCTGTAGATTCTTGGGCTAAGTAGCGTCGGTAAATGTCGGTGCAGGAATCTACAGATGTGGTTTGAGTCTGGGCTAATTAGAGTCGGTAAATGTCGGTGCAGGAATCTCTAGATATGGTTTGTGGCTGGGCTAAGTAGAGTCGGTAAATGTCGGTGCAGGAATCTACAGATGTGGTTTGAGTCTGGGCTAAGTAGAGTCGGTAAATGTCGGTACAGGAATCTGCAGATGTGGTTTGAGTCTGGGCTAAGTAGAGTCGGTAAATGTCGGTGCAGGAATCTGCAGATGTGGTTTGAGTCTGGACTAAGTAGAGTCGGTAAATGTCGGTACAGGAATCTGCAGAAAAAATTTGTACTACTTTAAAATTACTTTTTTCATATTATCTTTAATTTTAGAATTATAAATTCTGTTTCTACTTATAAAATGAATTTTTGTTCAAAGTATAACTTTCATGTTTAAAATAAAAATGATTTTTTTGACAGTGTGGGAAAAAAATATAATCACTTTTAAATTTTTAATTGAGAAGAAAGTTTGAAAAAATAATTTTTATCTCCACTTGAGGATTAATATTTCCTCTTAGTATGAATGTACAATATATGACAGCAAGTGAACATACACGACAACAAGTTTAACTCTGTTCTGGGTGGCAGGGGAGAGAAAAGTCCCATTGGGGTTGCGGAATGATGTCTCTTTTCTTGAATCTTGTACGAGGCCGGATAAGTGATGCATAAAGTCTAAATTTACAAAATGTTGTTCTTCCCCTATTTCCTTCGTAAAATGTGTATAATAAAATAAAAAAAATAAATAAAAAGAGTGCGATAAAATCAGTTTTTCCCTCTTTGCAAAGTATTCTATTTTTATTTTAAAAGAAAAACTCATTTAAATTCGCGGAAAAAAATATATATTGAGCAAAAAAATGAAAATTTAAAAAAAAAACTCAAAAATTTTCTCAAGGTCCCTCTGATTTTTGCATTTTTATTCATTTTATTCTTTTTATTCATTTTATTCATTTTATAAAAGTTGTAAAAGATCTTTTAGGAGCGGGTTTTCATAAAACTCGGTTGCTTTACGATAGTATGAATAACCAAAGATAGCTGAATAAATTTTTTCAAAGTCACTGTGATTTTTATTATGTTTTTCAAGCGTACATCATTTATTTTTCTGCTTGTATTTTAATATTTATTAATATAAATTTTTAATAAAATTTTAAATATGAAAGTTTTGGCTTTAGATCTGAATAAAATATTTCTTGGTTGTCAGAGTTTGCTGCATAGTAAGCAGAAAAACGAGGTTGTCACAGTTTGCATAGTACATCATAGTAAAGTCTCTAAATAAATAAATTCATTATCTCTATTGCGTAAATCAAAATAATGAGAAAATAAAAATTATAAATCTGACAAAATAAAGTCAAATAAATTTGACTTTATTATTATCGTTAATTGATAAATTTATATTTTGTAAAATTGTATTTTAATTGTAATTAATTTAATTCAAAAAAATTGTCAAGTAAAAATAGAAACCAAAATAATAATATTTGACAAATAAGAAAACAATATTATATATTAATAATTTTACGATATTAATTTTAGTGGAACGTAGAACATGAAAGTTATGTTTATGAAAGTTAACACAATATTTGTCAATGAATTTAATTAAATTTTTTGTACAAAATGCTGATATTTATAGTACTAATGGAAATTCTGTAAACGGCAATTTAGCCGTTAGGATATATTTTTTGTTATTATTATAATTTTTCTTTTTTGAAAAATATATTTTTTTTATTTGTAGTCGGAAGTGGAAAATCTGATACCTGCGATTAAATCAGGACAAATATGGAGGACGACTTTCGATTTGATTGACGAATAATTGTATTTTAATTAATTGAGGTCAATTGGATCAATTTTGCGATTTTGCCGCCATTTTGGATCCGCCATTTTGGATTTTGAAAAACGAAGTTCGGATTCGTAATCAGACCCCAAAAACCCCCGTGTAAGGAATAAATAAATTTTCCTTCGATATTCTATAAGAGCAAGACGAATTTTTCCTGTTATATTACGGAGATTAAATTAATTATTTTGAAAATTTAAAAATTTTTCCCAACATTCAACCTACGAAACTCGTACCTTACGTACTTATAAAAATTTCTCACATCGTAATAAAAGTTCCATTTCATCCAGCTTTCATTAAAAGTTTTGTCCCTGGCAAAAACAAATTATTTGAAAATAGCTAGAAAAGAGAAAATGGGATTTCCAGAAAAGGAAGCAAAAAAAAAATGGATTAATCTATAAAAATTCACTTTTCTGATAGCCATTTGAAAATCCAAGGGAAAAATACGAGGTAGAATGAAATTCGTTTAAGTTAGTTTTTATATTTAGCAATTCTCTTACTGAGTTGGCTTTATTTAGTTGTATAAAGTTCCGAGAGTCACGTGTGAGTCTTTTCACAAACTGGGAAATTAGGTTTAGATGAAAATAGAAAAGAAGGAGCAATGTGTATAAATTCAATGTAGTTTTATAACATAGACATAATTTCTTTTTTTTTGTGAAAACTGTGAAGAAAATGAAATATTCTTTTTTTTAAACTCGCGACATGTTTCATTATAAAACACATCAGTCTTTTTAATAAAAAATTTTTTACTTTACAGAAAAGTCAATAGTTTCTAAAATTAATAATGTTTCACTTTTCTTTCATTTTCCTATTTTACAAAATTATCCCATAAAAATATATATATATATATAAATTTTCCGTCATGAATATATGTAAAATGTCATGAATTTTAATCATAAAAAATTTTTTCAATGTACACAATTTTTACTGAAGTTAAATGTTTTCTACATTAAGTAGACGTTATGCAAGTGACAGAAAAAAAAACATAAATCATTCGTCATAAACGAAAACAAATTTTGTTTAAAGAAACTTTCGTTAAAGCAATCTAACTTTTTACCCCTGTCAATAAGAATAAGGGGGAAGAAAAATTCTTTTATTAATTTAAACCAACAAAATACATATGTAACAAATTACTATAAAATTTGAGATATAACCGTGAATATTGCTTCTTATAAAACATTGTTTTACCATCAATAAATCACGATTAGCTCGTAAAAATGTTGCGCACGTCTAAATTGACATATCGGTGTTCATATCACACGGCTTGTAAAATATTGTACTTTAATAACGCAATAACTCTCCAACTATGTCTGGCACATTCCGACCAAAAAAAAACTTGTAACAGGAGATACTTTTTTCTGCAGTCAAAGAAAACTAATATTTCAATTCATTTTTAAAAAGTCTCACCTCTATTTCTGTGTTAACTTTTAAAAAAAACCCCAATGCGAAAAAACTTTCTATTGAATGAACGACTGATAAGCGATAAAAACAAGTACTTTTTATTCGCGATGGAAAAACGATAATATGTATCATCAACTTTTATATGCTTTATATAATAATAATAATAACAATACTACCCAGCTACTAAATTGAGTAGCAATAGGAAATTTTTTTTTAATTGAATTCTATTCACAATTTCACATTGTATCCATTTTTATTTTATGTATAATTTTATCGAACATATTTACACACAGGAATAGAGATTACTGGTTGATTTTAACATTTCTCTCTCTCTCTCTCTCTCTCTTTCTACCTTGTACAATATTCACTGAACCATTAACTGCTAAAAGCTCACAAAATTTAGTCCTCATTTGGGACAGATTTCAAATTTTACATTAGGGGGGGAAAGAAAAAAATTAATTCCACAAAGAGTTTTCCTATAGAAGTAATTAAATTTAATTCCTAAATTCTGTCAACTATTTTCGTGTACATATATTTCATCTTTATGTATATCCAATCACTATCTTTAGATGCATTAATCATCATTCACTTAAATGTGAATTTAAAAAAAGCTTTAGAGACTTCCGTCTAGTAATTTTTTTTTTTTTTTTTTTTTTGAAATCGCACCCAAAAATAAAGATAAAATGAAAATATATTAAGTATGCTAATTTTAATTACAAATTTGTCACTGCTAAACAAAGACTATATGAGATATAATTAATTTTCGATATGCGATTCAAAATACTCGCTCAGGCGATAATCAATAAATTCTGTAGCTGACAACCACTCGTTGTGGAGAGAAAGAGAGAGAGAGAGAGGGAGAATGAGTGAGAGAGGAGAGAACCATATCAATTCTGTAAACACGCGGTTGAGCAGCCTGCGCTTTTGGATTTAATCAGACAGTAATTTCTATCAGAATTTGCCAACTGATTGGCCCGTCCTGACTTCATTTGGCAATCAAGCAGAGTGCTGAGTAAAGATCAGGATAACGACGTAATGCAATATTAGCTACATTATTAAAAAGTTAAAAAATATTTTTTCACATTATGTTATTTTTAAAGGAGATATGAATAGAAATTCCTCCATTTTGGAATATTAAAAATTTAATATCAAATTTGTATTCGGCGACCGCAAAAACTCCCGAGTATTCATTTTCAAAGATATTGAAAGAAATTAATTTTTTTCATCTGTCATATTGGATCCGCAATTTTGAATTCTCTAAATCTGATATCAGATTCGTGATCAGCGACCCCGAATACCCCTGAGTACTCATTTTCAAAAAAATATTGAACGAAATTCATTAATTTGCATCCGCCATATTGGATCCGCCATTTTGAATTCTCTAAATCTGATATCAGATTCGAAATCAGCGAACCCGAAAACCCCTGAGAACTAATTTTTAAAGACATTAAAAGAAATTAATTTTTTTTGTCCGCCATATTGGATCCGCCATTTTGAATTCTTTAAATCTAATATCAGATTCGAAATCAGCGACCCCGAAAACCCCCGAGTAGTAATTTTTAAAGACATTAAAGTAAATTTATTTTTTTCGTCCGCCATATTAGATCCGCCATTTTGGATTTTCAATATCAAAGACTCCTCTAAAAGTACTTTTAAATTCATCTTGATTTTTATCATCGTTTCGAGTGCAATTGAAATATTTACGTCAATTACAATCTAATAAATAACGTCACATTGTTAGAATGTTAAAGCTGGTGACTGAGGAACTAAAAGCCAAAGGAAGAAGTGATAAATCATTTGGATTTGAATGACAAATTTTAGCTCTTTCCAATCATAAAACGAATAGTGGTTTGGAGCAATTTAGTTTCGAGACTTTACAAAACCAGCAATTTATCTGTCCTTCTTACAACATGTTTCGCATGAAACTTTATGGCTATGCAGACGAGGGACATCTGCGTGTTTGTAGCGCAGGAGAAACGTCTTTAACTGTGAAACCATAATCTTTGCCAATTTGTAATTCAAATAACTCGAGCTGATACGAGATAAATTACTAAGTCTTCCTGTGCCAGCGCTCTTTCACTCTGCCCCTTTCCATTTTGAGAGGGGTGAAAAGCAAAAGGAATGACGAAATAGAGTTAACATATATGTTTGATAATTCAACTCCAACATCCATGAGGAAATTTTCTTTTTGTTTGAAAATCTAATTTAATTGATGCTTGATTAATTTCTTTGACACTTCCCTTTGATGGTTTTTTTCTACTTTTTGAATTATAGGGGGACTTTTAATGTTACGTCATCGCGACATATTTGTAAAATAATATTTTGTAAAGTTAAAAACTGAATCCTTATTTTGTTGAAATCAATGTAATATTGATTCAAAGTTTTCACTTGGAAAACAGAACCTAAATATGGTCATTTGTACTTTCCACTCTCACTTCCACTTTTTACTTTCCACATTCACTTCCCACTCCCACTTTCCATTTCACTGTCTACTATCTACTATCACTTCCCACTTTTACCTCCCACTTTCCACTTCCCATTCCACTGTCTACTTTTCACTCACACTTCCCATTCCACTTCCCACTTTTACCTCTCACTTTCCACATTCACTTCCCACTCCCACTTTCCATTTCACTGTCTACTATCTACTCTCACTTCCCATTTTTACCTCCCACATTACACTTTCACTTTCCATTCCCAATTCAATTTCACTGTCTACTATCTACTCTCACTTCCACTTTTTGATTATCACTTCCCACTCTCACTTTATACTTTCTACTTCCTATTTTAACCTCCCACTTTCCGCATTTACTTCTTACTCCCACTTTCTATTCCACTGTCTACTTTCCACTCTCACTTTCACTTTTTACTTCCCAGTTTCCACTCTCACTTTTACCTCCCACTTTCCACTTTCACTTCCCACTTCCAACTCTCACTTTCTACTTTCCGCTTACCACTCATAATTTCACTTCCCAATAACTCACTTCAGTTTCCTACTTACGTCTTCTGGTTTCCACTTTCGTTCTTACTTTCCACTTTGTAATCCTACTCACAAAATTTTACAAAAAATGGAAATGGAAAGTTGAAAGTGGGAATGGGAAGTGAAAGTGAGAGTGGAAAGTGGGAAGTGAAATTGGAAAGTGTGAGAAAGAAGCTGAAAGTTGGAGTGAAAAGTGGGATGTAAAAGTATGAGTGGAAAGTAAGAGTGGGAAGTGAAAGTGGAAAGTGGGAGTGTAAAGTGGGAATTAAAAGTGTGATGTGAAAGTGAGCGTGGGAAGTGAAATTAGAAAGTGGGAGGAAGAAGCGGGAGGTTGGAGTGAAATGTGGGAATAAAAAGTGGGAAGTAAAAGTGTTAGTGGAAAATAGGAAGTGGAAAGTGAGAGTGGGAAGTGAAAGTGGGAGTGAGAAGTGAAAGTGGAAAGTGGGAGTGTAAAGTGTAAATGAAAAGTGTGAAGTGAAAGTGAAAGTGAAAGTGGAAAGTGAAATTAAAAAGTGGGAGGAAGAAGCGGGAAGTTGGAGTGAAATGTGGGAATAAAAAGTAGGAAGTGAAAGTGTTAGTAGAAATTGAAAGTGGAAAGTAAGAGTGGGAAGTGAAAGTGGGAGTGAGAAGTGGGAGTAGGAAGTGTGAATGGAAAGTGGGAATCTGGATCTACTCTTTCTCTCTTATTCTAATTGTAAACGATTCAAATAAAAGCTTTAATATTTTAATTTCAATTTAACAGTTACTTTTTCTTAAAACATGACCCTTAATATCAGAAATAATCTGATAAAAAATTATCAAACATATTTATGTATAACTTTTTATTAATTAAGCTTACATGCACCAGAATATTTTCTGCTAAAATAACCAAATCAAATACCAAGTAAGCTTACTCGGTGTTAATTAATGGTGAAGAAGATAAGGAGAAATATAGCAGAATTACAGTGCTCGTAGCATAATAAAAAATAAAAAGTTAAACAGAATTTAAGATGAAGTTTAAGATTATTTTAGTAAAATATTTGTATATAATATAAAATGATAGTGGAAATATTGTAATGGAACTTATATTATGATTATTTAATTTTTATTAAATTTTACATTATGATCATTATTTGTTTTATGAAGAAAATGGAAATTCTTTAATTATGAAACTAACACAATTACAAGAAATATTGGCTAATTTCTAAACATATGAAATAGTAACAATTCTCAAGTGTAAAATTGATTCTATTTTGTTATGCAATTGTAATAAGGAATTTAAGAAAACAAAAAGGAAATAAAGTTTTCTGTTTTACGTAGGAACGACCGCAATGCAGTTAACCAAAGAGTTAGCTCACAATCGAAGCGTACAATCAATCGACCTAGGGATTTGTAAGAGACACGATACAATTTATGCGCAAACGTGTATGATCGAGTTAGGTTGTCGGCCGTTTGTAGACATTAATAGCCTTCGACACGTTTCTCCCTTCCTCCCTCCTTTCAACAAAGGACCAAATCGACTGCCTTTGACATACGACTAATAACAAAGCTGGTCAGAAAACTCAAAGCTCTTTTTATCCTTTATACCCCCGAAAAAAATGCCTTTTTCCCTTTTTTTAAAGCACGTGAACAGTTTACGAATTTACAATGTTTCTAAAATACCGTTAATTCTTTTCCCCTTTACAATTTCATCTCTTCTAAAGTTTAAATAATATCAATTAAAATATATAATTGAAAATTGATTCTGATAATTCTTAGTGGAGATAATATTAATTAAGTTTCTTAATATCACAAAATAGAGTATCGGAAAAGTCGTCTTTCTTTGTCTAAATAACGATTGTCTTAACATCAAGGAAAAATTTTCTCTTTTGTTTTGTTAGAGAGGTAAAAGTTTCAGTCGTCAGAACTGATCTAAGACATCTAAAGTGTTTTACTTTGGATAGTGGCTTCTTTTCTCGGTTATGTTTGTCCGAAGAGGAGTAGTAGTACTTGGCTATAGGTTTTATGGCCAGTTGCCAAGTGAAGCCAAGGCTTTCGTTAAGGATGGACTCGTAACTTGAACTCGGGAGGTCGAGAGCAATGTATTTTACAATAGTTTGTCCTCCTATTTCAAAATTAAATTAACATAAAACATTAAATTCTTCATGACAAATATTTCTCTCTCGATTCCAAAAAGTAAATTGTTATTTTTATACTATTTCATGATTTACAAGTTGTGTCTTCATTAGGAAAGTTGGCTGTATACAAAAAAGTATTTTATTTTAGCAAAAAATTGAAAAGCTATTGTTATTGGTATTTAAAATTATAGGAAACACAAGCGCTTCTTAACGGGAATATCAGGTTTACTTTTGGTAAGTTGTTTTCGTTGAAAAGTTTCTGGCAGACAAAAGCCCCAGTTTTCGGAAAGAAAGTGGAGAGATGGCTTACCGTGCATCTCTCGAACCTAAGAAAGCGGGGAGAGAGAGAGAGAGAGAGAGAGAGAGAGAGTTTCTAGAGTTTTCGTCGGAAGAATTCCTCTTGACGTAGAACAAAGACGTATGCTCTGGATTACTGG
Source organism: Leptopilina heterotoma (assembly GCF_015476425.1). Lineage (NCBI taxonomy): Eukaryota > Metazoa > Arthropoda > Insecta > Hymenoptera > Figitidae > Leptopilina > Leptopilina heterotoma. The sequence goes on from NW_025110898.1 coordinate 759,089, forward strand.
ATAAGACGGTATACAAGTCCACGTACTTTCGTTCGGGAGTTTGGACAGTAAATTTACTATGATTTATCATTACTTGACACGTTTTCGACTAAAGTAGAATTTTATTTTTGTCCAGTCAACCGTGATGCATTGTCTGAAAACTGTTGAAGAGCTTTCAAAATTCCCTGTCCCTTGAGAAATATCTAGATAATAAGTAGACTCTTTCTGTAAACTTTTGTTTTTACTTTTCTCTTACGTCTCTAGTAGGAGAAAGGATTTTACAAAATTAATGATTGAATAATCATTAATTATCCATTGGTCGAGGTAATCAAGGAAAATGTGTCCTGGGGGTCGATTCTGTAAGTGTTCCACATTCCACTCTCACTTCTCCCCTACAACTTTCCACTCCCACTTCCCACTCCCATCTTTAACATTCTACTCTCATTTTCCACTTCCCATTCCTTTTCACACCTTTTACTTTTCACACTCACTTCCCACCTTCCACTCCCACACCCCACTCTCACTTCCCACTCCCACCTTTAACATTCTACTCTCATTTTCCACTTTCCAGTTTCAGTTACCACCTTCCCTTTCACACCTTTTACTTTCCACTCTCACTTTCCCTCTTCCAGTCCCACACCCCACTTTCCATTCCCACCTTCAACATTCTACTCTCATTTTCCATTTCCCACTCTTACTTACCACCTTCCATTCCCACTTCACACCTTTTACTTTCCACACTCACCTTCCCCTATCCATTTCCTACGTACCAGTTTACACCCTCACTACCCATCTTCCACTTCCCAATTTCCACTCTCACTACCCATCTTCCACTTCCCAATTTCCACTCTCACTTCCCACACCCCACTTTCCACTTTCATTTTCCACTCCCACCTTCAATATTATACTATCATTTCCCAATTTTTCACTCTCACTTACCACCTTCCACTTTCACTGCACACCTTTTACTTTCCACTCTCACTCCCCCCTTCCACTTCCTATTCCCACATTCCTACCATTGGGAGTCGAATGTGAGCAGTGAAAGTGGGACTGGAAGGTGGAAAGCGGTAAATTAGAAATGGAAAATAGAAGGCGGAAAGTAATTGTGAGAAGTGATTGTGGAAAGTGGATGTTGAGAAGTGAGAGTGAAAAATGGAAGGTGTAAAGTGAAAGAGGAAAGTGGAAAGAAGAAGCGGGAAGTGATAGTGGAAGGTGTGAAGTGAGAGAGAAAAGTGGAAGGAAGAAGCGGGAAGTTGGAGTAAAATTTGGGAATAAAAAGTGTGAATGGAAAGTAGGAAGTGAGATTGGAAAGTGGAAAATGGAAGATGGATGCGGGAGTGGAAGGTGTGAAGTGAGAAAGGAAAGTGGAAGGTGGGAAGTAAGAGTGGGAAGTGTAAAGTGAGAGTGGAAAGTGGTAGATGGAAGCGGGAGTGGAAGGTGGGAAGTGGTTGTGGAAGGTGTGAAGTGAGAGAGGAAAGTGGATGGAAGTAGCAGGAAGTTGGAGTGAAATGTGGGAATAAAAAGTGGGAGGTAAAAGTGTGTATGTAAACAGGAAGTGTGAAGTGAGAGTGGAAAATGGAAGGTGGGAGTGGTAAGTGAGAGTGGAAAGGAGAAGGTGGGAGTGGGGAGTAAGAGTGGAAAGTGGAAGTGGAAAGTGAGAGTGGAAGGTGGAAAGTGGAAGTGAAAGTGAAATAAGAAAATGAAAAGTGTAAGTGGAAAGTTTAGAGCTTGTTGCACCCAGTTAAAAAGTATTTTTATACATAACATTTTGAAATTAAAATATTAATCCCCGATAATTGAAAATAGATGTTTTTGTATTAATGTAAATAAAGCGAATTTTAAAAGCAGTTGTTCTTTTTCTAATTACAGTTGACTTCAATTGTGGCTAATCGCGTGGCTAACGATTTTTAAAAGTCAAACTACATCGAAACTGTTTTCCCACAGACTATATAAATACTGGGATTTCATTCCACAAGAATATTCCACGCGTATTAGCCTAATAAAAAGTTACAAGTTTCGATTTTCACCGCAATCAAGAGATTCACAATTCTCACCCTAAAAGCCCTCGAATACACTCTCGTTAGTACTTGATCCAAAGTTCCCCTAAACCTCAGGTTTAAATTCACCATCAATAGTTTACCATCATCCATAGCAATATTAGTCCATCTCTATTCTATTAATATTTATTTTGAATTTTATTTCCGGTTTTAGCTTTACAAAATTTATTTTTCTACTAAAGTAGGTTATATTTTAAACTAGATAACTGAACCCAAAAGTTTTGTATTTACGAAAAAAAGATAGCGAGTGAATTTCGACACGAAGTCACAAGTATAATATTTCATGTGTAATCTTTCCGGACGTAAATCCGGGTAAACTGCAGTTGATAGAAATCATTTTTCCCTTATACTATAATAAAACTATAACTGCAATTACATTGAAATAGATAATAAAAAAAATGAAATATTGTAATTTTATTTTACGATGCAGTATCAAAATAATGAGACATTCGCGACATAAAGTAGAAAGGAATTCTTTGAAAGTTTTTGCAGTTTTTTTACTGTACAGTTCAAACAATCGTTTAAACGAATCCATCAGAGTCAAAAAGAGTTTGTCTGTTTTAAAAATTCTATCATTAAGAAAAGGTTTAGCAAGATTATGGGAGGCTTTAGAAATCGCTAATTCATGCAAGAGACAGTCGCGGTAGGAGTAACTGAGACGACAAAAAAAATAGAACGTGAATAAAGTGTACGGGCAGGAAGTAAATCTCAAGGGGTCAAGTGTGTCTGTTAAGCTGGGTTTGCATCCTTTCCTGGTGCAATAAAGACAGTTATGTATTATAGAGGGTGGTGCCCTGGGATTTCACTGTCTGACCTCTTATTGCTACCCGAGGCGACGCTTTAAGTAACTGAATTTCCATTTTCTACCTTAAAAAGACTAGCGACTGTTTTTCTGCGTAAGAATAAAAAGTTAGCTAACACTGGTATATAGATTACCTATTAAGAAAGAATAAAGCTAATAAGATACTGTATTTAAGACTGGAGCAACTGCCCTTTGGTAACATTTCTAAATTCCTGTAAGGGAGTCTTTAAGGAATCCTCAGGGGTATAACACTGATTTTATTTAATTCTCCCAGGGAAGGGAAAAATCTTTTATCAGATACCAAGATTTTAAGACATACCCAAGACTGCTGATGATTACATTTCTTGACTGTAGTACAGACCACTACATCTGATGGTTGGTAATTTAAGACTGTTCTGACTGTTCTGCTTGCTTTTTTATACCAAAACTATGCTTTCCAAGTTGTTTCTAAAATTCTGAAAGAAGAAGAAGAATAATTTAAATGTTTGCAAGTAAGGATTATAGAATGACAAAAAAGCAAACATGACATAAAGTTTTAAAGAACAGAATGTTAAACGTGTACCAATTTTTAAGGTCCCTCAGAAAGACCCTCAAGAAAAGGGGAATTAAGAACATAAAAAAGTAATATTCTCGAAAGACAAGAATAAGAAGAGATAAGCTCTTAAAAGAGGAATTTAAAAAATACAAAAAAAGGGACATGGAAATTCACTGTACGTAGAAATTTAAACCCATGAATAAAATAGAAGGATATTTATATTCATCAAAAAGAATAGACCTAGGGTTTTAAATTTAAGTAAACTAATGTCCTACTCCTTTTTTACATAATTGTCTATATCATAACAAAAGGAGAAAATAGAACTTCATACATATATGAAATAAAAAAAAAACTTTCAAAATGGCAGATCAGAGTATAATAAAAAAAAGGGGAAAAGATTAAAAGATTTTAAAACTAAAGGTTCATGAAACGTGAGGTAAAATGAGGAAAAACAAGGATGTCGGCATGAGTTGCAAAAGGAGAACGGGTTTAATAGTTTGAAGTTCAAGAGAAAGAAAAGGTATAATTATAAAACTCAATTTCAGTGAAATATTATAATACCAAAAGGATTTTATCCTTAACTCTACTTTAAGTTCTATAGCAAAATAATATAATTATCCCCTAATTTATTTGATATAAAAATTATATATTTATACATTTATGCATTTTTAAAAAGATTTAAATTTACTTATAAAGAAAATTTTACTAAATCGCCAAAAAGAAAAAGCAAAAAATAAAATCCAATCAAAGAAACAATATTATTAATGACTCAATAAAATAAGTTCAATATATTGTCTGCAAAAATATTTTTTGCATGTATAATTTTTTTTGTCGGTTTTTTATACACTGCGCACTGATTATTGTCCAGAGACACATGTTGGCACATTAAAATCCCTTCTGGGACTTTTAATACAAACACTTCTATTACTAAAAATTTTTACTCCAACCGTGATTTATAACTGAATTCACTTGATCTGTTTTTATCTGTTTTTATCTGTAATTACAGATAACGATCAATAGACATTTCCAAACTTTTTTTTCCAAATTAAAAATTTTAAAAACAATTTTTTTTTCGTAAAAACTAGAATTTTGTTTCAGTAAGTTTTTTTTATTGCTGATATAATAACACAGTTTTCAACTAAAAAATTTATTATGAATCATAATTGAGATCATTAACTTTTAAAACTGAGTTTATTTTTTATGTAGAAACTCGCATTTTAAAGTGTTGCTAAAGTGGTTGTACGTTTCACAGTCGTAGTAGTAGTGTTACCAGCAATACATTGCACCATAACCTCTTAAGTATCTTGCGAATAACTTGCTTAATTGTTCTTCCTTAATCCAGGGCATAATGTTGTGATTTATCTCACAGTTCGCACGTACTTAACTACGCCTCCAGAGCTGCATTACTTTTTCCACAAAAATAATTTTTAGTTAAAAGTTTCATTTAATTTCATGATAGTAATAATATTAGAAAGAATGGTGAATTTAGTTGTCACGTCACTGTGACTAAATAATTGTTAAATACTGTAATTTATTTATTTTTTTAATAATTAAAAAATGATAACTAACGATGAACTAACGTTAACTAGCGTTATCTAACGTTATCTACCGTTAACTAACGTTAGACTGACATTAACTAGCGTCAACTAACGTTAACTAGCGTTAGACTAACTTTAACTAACGTTACACTAACGTTAAATAGCGTCAACGATCGATAGACTAACGTTAACTGACGTAAATTAACGTCAACGAACGTTAGACTAACTTCAACTAGCGTTAACTTGCGTTAACTAACGTTAGACTAACGTTAACTAGCGTCAACGAACGTTATCTACCGTTAACTAACGTTAGACTGACATTAACTAGCGTCAACTAACGTTAACTAGCGTTAGACTAACTTTAACTAACGTTACACTAACGTTAAATAGCGTCAACGAACGTTAACTAGCGTTAGACTAACTTTAACTAACGTTAGACTAGCGTTAACTAGCGTCAACGATCAATAGACTAACTTTAACTAGCGTTAACTTGCGTTAACTAACGTTAGACTAACGTTAACTAACATTAACTAGCGTTAGACTAACTTTAACTAACGTTAGACTAACGTTAAATAGCGTCAACCATCGATAGACTAACGTTAACTGACGTTAATTAACGTCAACGAACTTTAACTAACTTTAACTAGCGTGAACTTGCGTTAACTAACGTTAACTAACGTTAACTAACGTTAACTAACGTAAACTAACGTTAGACTAACGTAAGACTAACGTTAGACTAACGTTAACTAACGTTAGACAAACGTTAACTAGCGTAAACGAACGTCAGACTAACATTAACTAGCGTCAACTAACGTTAACTAACGTTAGACTAACATTAGGCTAACGTTAGTCTAAAGACATTTTTTTATCACTAATATCAGATTATAACATTAGTTAACGTTTGTTAACGTTAGTCTAACGTTAATCTAACGTTAGTTAACGTTAGTCTAACGTTAATCTAACGTTAGTTAACGTTTGTTAACGTTAGTCTAACGTTAACTTTTCCACCTGGGGGTGGAAAATTTAACGTTAGCTAATGCTACTAACGTTAGCTAATGCTACTAACGTTAGCTAATGCTACTAACGTTAGACTAACGTTAGACTAACGTTAGCTAACGCTAGTCTAATGCTACTAACGCTAGACTAACGTTACCTAACGCTACACTAACGTTACCTAATGCTAGACTAACGTTACCTAACGCTACACTAACGTTACCTAACGCCAGACTAACGTTACCTAACGCTGGACTAACGTTACCTAACGCTAGTCTAATGTTACCTAACGCTACACTAACGTTACCTAATGCTAGACTAACGATACCTAACGCTAGACTAACGTTACCTAACGCTAGTCTAACGTTACCTAACGCTAGACTAACGTAACCTAATGCTAGACTAACGTTACCTAACGCTAGACTAACGTTACCTAACGCTAGTCTAACGTAACCTAATGCTAGACTAACGTTACCTAACGCTAGACTAACGTTACCTAACGCTAGTCTAATGCTACTAACGCTAGACTAACGTTACCTAACGCTACACTTACGTTACCTAATGCTAGACTAACGTTACCTAACGCTACACTAACGTTACCTAACGCCAGACTAACGTTACCTAACGCTGGACTAACGTTACCTAACGCTAGACTAACGTTACCTAACGCTAGTCTAATGCTACCTAACGCTACACTAACGTTACCTAACGCTAGACTAACGTTACCGAACGCTAGACTAACGTTACCTAACGCTAGTCTAACGTTAGGTTAGTAGCATTATATAACGTTAAATTTTCCACCTGAGTTTAGTTCAAGGTGAAATTTTGGAAAATCTAAGCTGATATAAATCGAATTTTTATCGTACACTTAACTGACTGATGATCCATTTCAATTTTAATGCTGGAATGTATATTCCCTTGTACAAAAACATTTGTCCAAGTCTATGAATTCAACATTCCTGTCTATTTAATTCTGTTAATTGAAATTGAGAAAATTATTCCATTACTTTCTAGTTCCATTTTTTTTTAAAGAAGACGTTAACAAATGAATTCAGAAATACTGCAGAAGATAATTTTGGAAACAGAACGTTGGAGAGAAAAATGATCCCAAAGTTCATTTATCTTGAGAAAAAAATAGAAATACGGTGGTAGAAGGTAGAGAGGTAATCAGTATAGAAAAAGATGTGAAAGGTTGAAGTTTCACTTATGTTACGTATTTAATATATTAGTTCCAAAAAATAATGTTAGCTTCAACTAAATTGATATGGAAATTAAATAAAATCTTCCAGCCCGTCAGGGAACCTCACGAAGAATTATAAATTATTTGGTACACCATCACTTATTCAATTGATCGAAGTCATCAGGGGAAGTGCTTCCTGGTGCATGTAAGAGCAACAGAAAGACAAAAACAAAAATTATTTGTTCTTTTGGTCCTCTGAAAACACTTTCGGTGATTATTTTGAATTAAAGAACCTAAAGTGAATTGCTGGTGACTGTAGATAATAAGGCGTTCTGTTTTACCGGCCGAAGGTAATAAGGCGTCCTGTTTTATCGACCGAAGATAATTATCTACCGCAGATAAGTGAAAACTAAAAATTGTAAATTCTGTAGTACGTCTGGGACTTGCCATAACAAAAACGAAATTTTAATTAGATACAAAATCCGAAAGTAAAACATCTTCCATTCCCTAATTCCACTGCGATTAATGTTCGAACACCAGATAAGACCAAGCAAACCTAAGGTCAGGCTGATCTACGTTATTTCGAAACTAATTCAAACTAATTTATCGAAAATAAATTGAAACCCTTGTTCGGTAGTAGTTGAAGTTTCGGAGGCAAACATCTCTTACGTGGGGGTTTTTGGTTAGCAATAACTTGAATGAACAGGGAAAGAACTTGCAGAAATTCGTTGGTCAGACCACTGCCAGGGCGACCACAGTCTCGAGAACGAGTTTGTCTTTGGTATTACGAAAGGCCGCTTAGCTTAGAACCATAAATCGTATACGTGTAGACCGTTAATATTGCCCAGTGGAAAGCAGTTTACGAAACCCACCCATTTCGTCCTTTACCCTCAACAGTACCCTTCTCATCTGCCTCTATCTTCTATGCCCGCAAGTACTTTACTAGGTTGGTTCCGTTTCGTCTTGTTCTGCTTTTCACGTAGTGCTCGCACACCCCACACTTTCCCTCCCTCCCAATCATCCGTTCAGCCCACAAACTGGTACCGCGGTTTAGTTGAATAGGAATACATAGAGGGAGAGAAAAAGATGGACAGCAAGAGGAAGAACGTAAATCCGTCAAGTCTACTGAGCTATTAAAACGCCATTCCGAGTGAATTTCCGTTTCTAATATATCATTTGCTAGTCTGAAAAACAGTAGAAATAAATTGTTTTCAATTAATGGAATAAAGAAAAGAATACTTAATTGTATTACACATGTCCTCTGATTTTGTATACCAAGATTATTTTTAATTTCCCACAAAGATAACAGAAATTAAAGAGATTTATAATCACGCAAATTGTACAAATCACTTTACAGAGACAAAATATATGTATTGATATCGATCATCGATTCTACGTAATGTATAAAATTTCCCTTAATTAATTTCTTAAAACAATTACAGTGACTCAACGAAATTGAAAACAGGTTTTCTTTAAATTTTTTTTCAAATTGTCTCTGTCAGTTCCTTAATTGAATTAAAATCTTTTATTTTCTTTTACTTTTGTCTATTGTTGCCTTCTGCAGAGAACTGTTGCAATTCCTGAAATTGTAGAAACAGACGACTTTATATTACGATAGTGCTTAACAAGTTTTTGGATAAAATGGAAACATTTATTACATTAGATTTAATAAAATTGTGAGACGAGAATTATAACTTTCGTAATATTTACAGTAATTGGTTGTAAATTGAATGTTTGGAATTTTTCGCTTTAAAAACAGTCATAAACATCGTGTACAGTTAATAATCATAACATCATAAGTAGTCTTCATCATAATAATTGACTGCAACATCGAGGACTGCAATTCGGAGATAGTAGATCCCTTTACCGACATATTACCGACATTTTTTAGTCCAGAGAAGGACCACTCAGCCCAGACTTGAACCATTTGTGGGGAAGGGGAGATTCAGATCATGATGATGAGGTGGATGACATATCATCATAACCTGAATATCATCTCTTGGAAATTCTAGGAAGTTTGATGTCGAATCCGCTTTAGCATTATGATCTGAATTCCCCCCTTCTGCCAAATGGTTTGAGTCTGGGCTAAAAAGTGTCGGTAATATGTCGGTGCAGGGATCGTAGTTTCAGAAGAGAAATAGAAGTCCTAGCAGTAGGACGATCTCGAAGGTGCTGGGAAATAAATCCTTTAAGGATTTTGAATTTCACCTCCTCGTGAGAAAGAACATCATCACATTGTATACGTGGCGAATAATTAAAATAGTCGAAAAGACGCGTAATTTGATATTACGCGTTTCGTAATATGTAGAGAATTCACTGGAGCAAATAAAGTAAACTACTGTATCACATTTAAACCAATAATGTAAGATTCTAATTTATTTTGCCTAGTTTCTTTAGTGAATTATTTGCTTGATGTATTCGTGTTTACTCTAAATAGAGGAAATTTTGGGGTGGTTGTGGTTCGCGCAATATAAACTTCATTCTCCTGGCGCGGTGCGTAACAAAATTTTCACTTTGATGCATTTTCGGCGAAGCAAGGTATCTTTGTATAATGTTTCCTTCCAACGCCAACGTCGAGTAATTTAATCATCGGTAGGGGGGGGGGGCTTGAACATAAATTAATTATGGTGGAAGAGAACACTTACAATAAATTTTCAAGACACGATGGCAGCTCTGCGCCTTTGGTTAATTATTAAAGGTTTTTTTTTCTCTCTCTCCATCTTTAAGGATGAGAAGGTTTATTCTCCAGAGAATATAGGCAAATTGACGTCAACCGTCGACTCGGAAAAAAAGGTGGAGCGCCAAGAACCATTCGAGTGAAGATAGAGAAAAAAAGGGCGGAAAAAAGGAATTTTTTCGCTTGTAAGTTTTATTGGGAAAAAATCTCCTTTCCTATTATTCAACCTTCATTGAATAAAAATAATGGCATGTTATAAAAGTTTCAGTGAAATAAACAGAAAAATGTATATGTGTGTACCTATTATTTTACTCATTTCTCATAAACGCCTTTACATCGCTTTTACTTTGCCCTCGCGTGTGAGAAACGTTGAAACGTCTAGTCTGCGTGAGTTAAGTCTTAGAACAGAGGGAGGAGGGGGGGGGGGCGTTCAATATCTGCCAAGGCAATTTGTGCGATTACCCCGGAAGAGAGATTCCAAAAAGCCATTTTTTTTAAACTCTGATAATACATAAGTGCGGTGTTTATTTTAATGAAAAATCTCGTTTCGTGTTCATTTGAATTATTTTTGCAGGTTAGAGAGGGAAAAAAATTTCTTTTTCAAGATTAGTATAGACACGAAGCACTTTTTTAATCAACTAACATTTTCCCTTTTTTGCGCTGGTATTTAAACGGTTTCCCTACGCAGGAAAGTTTAACGACAAGTTTGTCAAACTAAAACTTTTTCTTCAAGTTTAAAAAAGTCCAAGAGTTATGAATTTCTGATGAAAACCACGAAAAAACAAGATTACGATTTTCCTGACTCTTCATTTTTCAAGCTTGCATTTAAATGAGCAAAGTTAAAGAGACTGGAGAAGGGTAGGGCCCCCCCCCAAAGGTTTCTGGATATTTTCCTTTTCATTCAAATAATTACATTTTAAACTCCTCTTGAAATTATATTCCTGAGGAAATTAATTGTAGTAGGTCAGACGATCCTGTTAATAGGGAATCATTGGGATCAGTGGATTTGAAGAATTTATGGATGTCGAATGACAAAATCCCTCCTTGCAGATCGTGATCCATTTCTAAAAATGACGCTAAATTCCAAAAGAATTTGAATCCCCAATCGAAAATATCGAATCCGGAATATGGAATCCATTTCCGGATTTTGGAAACCGAAATTCAGTATAATCCGGAATGTGGAATTTAATTCGGAATTTTAACAAAAGAAACTGACCAATTATCGAATGCCAAAAACTTTACCACAAGCTAAATAGTAGAAACTAATATTTGCATCAGAAATTGTACGAGAAAAATTCAACTATTGTTGAATTTGGTGAAATGTTTATAATTCTTCTAACACCCGATACCGCTTGAAACAATGCAGAAATTATCGGTCTCTTCGGCGAGATTAATATTAATAGGATCCAGAGGAAGCGTACATTAATAGTTGCCATGGTTCCGATTATGTGAAATTAATGATCGCGTGCAATGTCGCTGAAATACTCGACAAAACGTATTTCCCAACGGATAATGAAACAAGGAACTATTAATATTTTACCACGAATCCTAAACGATATACATTTATATCGCTCGTAATTTTCCGCCCTTTACATTTATTCACAGACAGGATTTATCTTTCCATCATTTGAAACAAATTATAGAAATTCATTTAAATTTATAGCATTCTCGAACTCATTAAATCAAAATTAAATCTCATATCAATTATCATTATTACAAAATTTATTGTCCAGCAGATTTTCCAAAAGCTTCCCCTAACTCTGCCCCCCCCCGTCACTCTGTTATATTATTATACGTTTCGGTTCAATAGCCTGGAAACATTTGTATTTTCACGTTATATATTAAAATACTTACAAAACAAAATGTTCTTTTTGAGCATTTTAATAATAATTGATATTCATGATAAATCGTAAATTTGAAAGTTCTTTTTTTAACAAAAAGCACATTTGGTGAAAGGAAGTAGACACCTTTTTAGAAAAGGGATTTTAAAAGTCGAGCTGAAAAAGCAATCCTGGCGATAACGGTGTAAATAGTGTAAATAACAGTATGCAAACGGATTTAGAACGACGCTTACCTGCGTAACCACCGAATCGCACAATCCAAGCAGAAAATCCAATGTCCTTAAATCATAGTTCGTCGTTAGAGGTTTGCACTAGCGTTACGGTTCAATCGATAAACACACACACCACCACCACCACCACCCTTTCCGGTCACCTCCCAACCACCCACCATAAATGCCAGAGCATACCAACTCACCCCAGATGTGGTTTCGTGGGTCCTTCTTTACTGTTATGAGCGTGGATAAAATCTGATAAATCCGTTCACCTAAAATTTCGTTCTAAAAGAACAAAAAAGCGTTCAGTGTACTTCTAAAGATAATATAAAACCCCACTGATGCTGCACAAACTGGAGAACTGTAATTTCCGTCTCAATTCTTATCCTAATGAAGTTTTCGCCAAAAATTTGCAATCAGAATAACTTCGTTTCTTGCAAAATTATTGCCATACTCGAAGATTGAATAGGAAACTGAACATTACTGTATCGAAGACACGTGCTTTGACATCGTCCGGGGATTACATGAACAGTAATTCCCAACGGTAGTCGATTGCCTGGTAAATAGGATCCGGCAGCCAAATAACTGTCTTTCAGCATGGTCCAGTAGAGTAACCTCCATGTATATAGTTTATGTCCATCGGAACATTGGCCTTCCTATTTCCTGCCATTTCAAATGACATGGGCATCTCCCTCAGGCTCCCAACAAACTTTAACATTTTCCTCTTCTTTGAAATAAATCCGGTAATATTTTCCCCCTGGTAAATCTTTCTAGTTTCTTTTAAATAATTCTTTTCGAAAATTATCCAACAAAATTTCCCATCGACTTAGTTGTTGCGAAGCTTTGAAATTCCGGACCTGCCTCTGACCAAGCCTATAATTTAATTAAAACCCACAATATAATTCCATCATGATCAAGTCTTTGTACGTCAATCCTTTTAGCTGATGAGTTAAGTGAACAGAGGCGGGGATTTTATATCGAAAAAAGATCAACTTTCAGTCACAGTTTTCTCATTACACCTCCTTTTGTCTCCCCTCAATATATTTCCAATAAATAATAATAGTAAGCTGCTTATCAGGTGTGAGTAACCCTACATGAGGAGGATTATAATATAAATTTTGTTAATTATTTTATTAGAAACTAATTATATCTAATTATCTAGCTACTACAATCTTTAATCTTCTGCTATACATTATCTAGATCTAGAAATTATCATCTTATACATTATCATTAAATTTTATCTTATCGAATAAAATTAATTCTCTTGTCTTTGAATGTTATTGCTTCTGTGGAATATTGGCTCGTGTTGTAAATCTAAATGATGTCTTCTGCTGTTAGCTATTAGCTTATTAAGTGTAACTACTGTAGATTTAGAGATTTACCCATCATGCAACAGTTACGTAAAGCTATGACAGTTCACACTTAATGTTGACGACCATACTCCGTGTTGCACAATATTGACCACACAAGGCGGTATTATGGCGAGTTCCTTATTGACAATTTACTACGTTAATTTGTCTCACAGATGATATGGACCATAACGATTAATTTAATTTTCGACTATAAACTAATTGTCAGGCATACGATTTTAGTTTAGTACCCCCTTAAAAGATTATTTAAGAAACAAAACCCCAGAATCCATAAAACCCCATTTAAGTCATCTGGGTCGGTAAATTCTAATCTGTTTAGATGATTCTTTCTAAGATGATGATAATCATCATGATGATCATCATGATAAGATGATGATAATCATCATGATGATCATCATGCTATGATAATGACCATCATGATGATGATGTTAATCATGATAAAAGATTATGATGACGATGATTATTATTTATTTAGATGAGAGAGAAATGACAGTAGTAACTTCCAAGAAGAGAGGAGAATATCATGATCATCAACTAAGGTAAAAATCTTTTTGTATACCACACCAGAATTCGAGAATTTTATCAAAAATTTATGGCTGAGTCTACCGAACATGATGGTCACGTATACGATCCTCAGAAGGATTCTCGAAAAATTTTACAACGATAATATATTTATGAATGATAATTTTATTACTGGGTCGTCTCTGCTAGTATAAAAATTCTAGATAACGATCACGAAACAAATAAATGGAGGAACGTTTCCTTTTTACGTTTCAACGTTACCGTGAAATATGATAGCATTAGATAAGATGAATTTATATACAATACGTCACTAAGGGGCTGGACGTAACAAAAGAACCCTTTTGTAATTTATCGATGACCCAACATACTAATAAATCTATCCAATTATCAATAAAAATCCGTTAATTGGTATATTTTTGTTAACGTCATCCTCAAGAAACATTTAATTCTTCTTTGTCAATGAATTTAGTTTTGCATTTAACGAATTCAGACCTGAAAATTGTAATTATAATTGGTATATCAAAATTGAAAGAAAAAAGTCTCTATATGAACTAATGTTGAATTAATTTACCTTCTGTAAAATCTGTTTATTATACCATGACGTGTCCCAACTTTAGGATCGTGTTCTGTTCCCAACTGTTTTTGTCTAAAAATGACTCAAGCATTTCATTTCTAAATTTGCACTTCTAGTGAAAATGTTATTTCTAAATGTATAGACATTTCCAATTTCTTCTTCAAGAAACTCTAAACTTGGTTTTACAATTCCCAATTGCACATGATACAGCACTATCGTAAATACACTGAACTGATTGTTGAAGCATGTAGCATAGGGTGCATAGATTTGTATGAGACTGGCTTTAGAGTAGCACACCCTACGAAGTGGGAAGCTTGAATAGTAAGATACAACGACAGAGTTGTTAAAGGGGAATGCGAGAGAGGGGACCTGATTAGAGATAAAGGAGGGATTCACAAATGGGCGGATACAGTCAATGTTCCGTTTTACGGCAGTAAAGGTTGTAACTATCAGACTGCCTGAATCCTATTTGCCAGGCAATCGGCTATCGACAGCGTCGTGGTTGTTGCTACTTGTGCATTTCCAGAATGAGTCTCTTTGTCCCTGCTGAATTTCTGATCGGGAAAATCCCGCCATGGTGAAATTGGAATACGTGTCTTTAAGTATTAGTAATAGAAATTCTATTTCCATTCTTTTGGGAATTTATTATTCCCAACTATTTATTATTCCAAACTTGACGAAAGGGTCTTCAATCCGAAATTCTATTTCTATTCTCCTGCATTGCAAATCTTATGAAAGGGATATCTGCTAATCAGTATTTTGTCACCTTCCTGTAGGATCACTCACCTGTCTAAGGGACTAAGTGCACGTGTCTAAATTAAATCAATAATGAAAAATTGACCCTGAAAGTAATTAAAGTGGGGGGTGTTATCATATCCTCCCCTCCCTTGAAAGGAACTGTATAAAAGGAGGTCACACTTGTCGAATTCTTCAGTATAGCAACCGGCACCAAGTTAACTAGTTGTGTACTGTCATCAAGTGTCCAGTCCGGAAATCGACGCCTTATCGAATTCACCAGACCAGGAAATTCCATCAAGCTAATTAGTTGTGTACTGTCATCAAGTTTCTTCTTCGTCTCCTAGGCTAAGGAGTGTTTGGCTGTCTCGAAAACAATTTGAGGGAAATCTACTGCATTCTCTGTTTCCGCTAGACAAAGTCATTTCCTTGACCTCACACTGAAGGAGGTAATCTCGTCTTAGTCAAATTCATTCAAGGAGATAATTTCTACTACGAGACACATTTCTACTTTTCTAAGGACTGCATTACCTCGACATCAACGTTAAATAAATAATTCGGTCACTTTTAGGTCGAGGGGTGTTTTAATCTAATTTACCTCGACACCTGGACTCCGGACCTTTCACTTTGGCTGGTCCGAAAATAATTTGAGGGAAATCTACTGCAACCTCTGTTTCCGCTAGACAAAGTCATATCCTCGACTTCACACTGAAGGAGGCAGCGCTTGTTGGGGGTCTACATCAACGTTAAATAAATAATTCGGTCACTTCTATGTCGAGGGGTGTTTAATCTAATTTACATCGACACCTGGACTCTGGATCATTCACTTTTGGCTGATCCGAAAGAATTCTGAGGAAAACACATACTAACACTCCCATAACAAACCTCATTTAAATTCCAAAATTGATTCCTCCCAAAATTCTAATTTTGTTTCAGTGTTCCTGAAGACACCTGGATTTATCTACTCCCATTTGTAAAGGGTTCAAATGATGAATACATTTCTTAATTACCAGAGATGGATTTATCAAAATTCATTTAATGTTTCTAGCGTTAGTTAGAATTTCCACAATCTTTCCTGATGGTGCAAGAGCAAAAAAAAACATCTAGTGTTTGACAAAACACTTCTTTTTGAAAACTAGAAATTTTGGCAAGATAGCTTGACAACTCTGTCAATTGGATAATAAATAACTTCCAATTTTGCAAGAAAGGGTGTGTTCACGGAAAACACTAATACATCTCCGAATGTTTTGGCAAAGATTACATTCATTTCATTCGTATACTCATCTACCATAACATTTAATTCTTTATCGTCGAATAATTTTGTCGTTCCAGTAAATTTTTATTTTGTACATTAAAAATTGTACATTGAAAAAAATTTGTAAGAAAAATTTAGATATCTAGAAATCAAGATAATGATACAACAATTAACATTAAGTTCAAGAATCCAAGTATGTGGGAATCAGAATGTGGAATACAGATTTCAGAATGTAGAATAATCAATAATGAAGAAAGCGGAATCCAGAATTTAAAGTCCTGAATCTGGAATATAGAAATAGTTAAAAATCTACCTTTTGGTAATTTGTATTGTTACCATTATTAATTCCTTCATCCGGTAACAAATATTTATATGAAGTATTATTTTGACGAACATAATCGAAGCATTATTGGTTTTATTAATTGATATCAGGAATTAAGTGCATTAGTTAATGATTTAATTATATCTGAATGTAGCATTACTTAATTAAGGTCATGTTTCAAGCAATGTACAATGCACTTCTGACACATACAACATAACACCAGTGTCCGGCTAATTACACGAAACACAATTCTCCTAATAAGAGAAATAGAAATAATGTTAATGTAAAACCATAGAAAATATGATTTTATGATTCTTCCTTAATTAGATAGTTCATTTTGACACCAATTGATCTTAAATAGATAACTTATTTCTTAAATTCGAAAATTTTTCTTCCACTACCCTGATGGTACCCTTACCGTCATTCGATGTTCCACTTTCCCGATGGTACCCCTACCCTCAATTCGATGTTCCACTTTAAACAGTTTTTTTCGAAAAACACTTCCTGGAGATTCCGTTAAAATAGTTAGCAA
Organism: Leptopilina heterotoma; assembly: GCF_015476425.1. Classification (NCBI taxonomy): domain Eukaryota; kingdom Metazoa; phylum Arthropoda; class Insecta; order Hymenoptera; family Figitidae; genus Leptopilina; species Leptopilina heterotoma. The sequence continues at coordinate 776,213 of NW_025110898.1, forward strand.
TTCAAATATATTAGAAATTTGTTGAAATTCTACGGAAAATTATCATCAGAATTCATATACAAATCATTGGAGAGGTCAGTTATTAGGGAATCTTTCCAAGTGAATCATTTTCTGCTTAGTCCAAAATATCTCCTCATGTACAAAGCTGACAGGCCAGTGAGGAATTTCGAATGCGACCGCTGACCCTCGTGATTATTCGCACACCACTCATGCGCAAATCATTTAGGTATTAAATACGACAGGAGACAAATCTGTTGACACCCTGACGGAAGTGGAACGAATTGGAGGACTAATTCAATAGTAACGATAATAAATCTTAACTTTCTAATGGCCCCTTTGATTTAAATGAAGCTAAAGTAATTAATAATTTATGGAAAATAAGAAACTTTAAATCCTTTTTTAAGAATTCAAAATGGCGGATCCAATATGGCGGACAAGTTTGGGAAAAATCAAACCATTTTGCTTGCAACTTAACTCTTGGGAATTTTGCTTGAAACTTGTCACTCGGGGGTTTTTAGGGTCGCTGATTACAAATTTGATATTAGTTTTTAAAAATTCAAAATGGCGGATCCAATATGGCGGACGAGTTTAGGCAAAATCAAACCACTTCGCTTGGAACTTGTCACTCGGGGGTTTTTAGGGTCGCTGATTTCAAATTTGATATTAGTTTTTAAAAATTCAAAATGGCGGATCCAATATGGCGGACAAGTTTAGAAAAAATCAAACCATTTTGCTTGAAACTTGTCACTTGGGGGTTTTTAGGGTCGCTGATTACAAATTTGATATTAGTTTTTAAAAATTCAAAATGGCGGATCCAATATGGCGGACGAGTTTAGGCAAAATCAAACCACTTCGCTTGAAACTTGTCACTCAGGGGTTTTTAGGGTCGCTGATTTCAAATTTGATATTAGTTTTTAAAAATTCAAAATGGCGGATCCAATATGGCGGACAAGTTTAGAAAAAATCAAACCATTTTGCTTGAAACTTGTCACTTGGGGGTTTTTAGGGTCGCTGATTACAAATTTGATATTAGTTTTTAAAAATTCAAAATGGCGGATCCAATATGGCGGACGAGTTTAGGCAAAATCAAACCACTTCGCTTGGAACTTGTCACTCGGGGGTTTTTAGGGTCGCTGATTTCAAATTTGATATTAGTTTTTAAAAATTCAAAATGGCGTATCCAATATGGCGGACAAGTTTAGAAAAAATCAAACCATTTTGCTTGAAACTTGTCACTTGGGGGTTTTTAGGGTCGCTGATTACAAATTTGATATTAGTTTTTAAAAATTCAAAATGGCGGATCCAATATGGCGGACGAGTTTAGGCAAAATCAAACCACTTCGCTTGAAACTTGTCACTCAGGGGTTTTTAAGGTCGCTGATTTCAAATTTGATATTAGTTTTTAAAAATTCAAAATGGCGGATCCAATATGGCGGACAAGTTTAGAAAAAATCAAACCATTTTGCTTGAAACTTGTCACTCGGGGGTTTTTGGGGTCGCTGATTACAAATTTGATATTAGTTTTTAAAAATTCAAAGTGCCGGATCCAATATGGCGAAAAATCTTCTAAAAACATTTTTTTATTGAATATTTCAACATTTTAATTTATTTTAACAACAGATTTAGATTCAAGTACATTGAGAAATTCTGCCAAAGTGAAAATATCAAGTTCCTTTAATTAAATTTGTTTCTAGTATATTTTTGGCACAAAAGAATTATTTTTACTTTTCACTGTTGAAAGAGTTAAGTTTACAAGGTGTTTTTTGAAAGGTGGGAAAAATTTTTTTTTCTGTTTGAAAATGAACTTGTCACCGTGTGTGGTGCTATGTTCTCAAAGCCTTGTCCGCTTTACACATAACGCGTATGTACCTCGTAAAGCAACGAGTAGTGTACTCATGTACTCAACTCTGCCTAGTCTAGTGGGAAACGAGCGACGCTCTGAGCAATTTAATGCAATTACAAGAGGGACACTACTGCTCTGCGTTGGCGTCGGTTTAACTCGAATCGTAGAAGTTCTCAAGTGCATCATCGAACAAAACCAATACAAACGCGTCAGCTGGCAAAATTCACCCTCTACCATCTAAAAAAAAATTTTTCCACTGACAAATAATTTCCATAGAAAGTAAGAAATTAAATATTACTTTAACTATTACTAACGAATGTGCTTAGAAACTAAGAAATGGAAAAGCATTGTAAGTGGAAAGTTTTTCCTTCGAAAAAAAGTTTGATAATTTCGAACGCAGAAATTTCGACACACGACTTAATGAAAGCATTGCTACTCTAAAAGTGAGTACTCGAAAAGTTTTCAAGAGAGCAGGCAGCTCTTCTCTATGTACTTTGAAAATGGACTTTTGTGCAAATGAGAGAAAATAGAGAAAGTGGCACATCATTGTCTTTTGCGAATACAATAAATGTTCCTTCCTGTAGATATAAAGTTTTCCATGTAAAATCTAATAACTTCGTTGACACTATTCCCCTTCTCCCTTCTTGTTCTCGATTCTTAATTCTAATAAAATCGCACTTTAATTTCTTAATCCAAAACCATTATCATCGTATTTATAAATATTTCACTTTCAAAATAGTTCGAAAAAAAAATTCTCAAAAGATGTTTACAAATTCTTGAATAATGATGTTGAAATTTATGTTAAATTTTTCGAGTGAAAATTTCATCCTTGCAAGAGGACTGTTTAACTATTAAATATTTATGAGTTTTGTCGCTTGATATTATGCAGTCAAGTGGAATCAGAAACAGTGAAACAAAACAACAAGACTGGCAAAATCATTATCGATAAAACTCATAAATATTTAGTATTCTTCACAACATGTCTGCAAATGTTGTTTATAAATATAAAAAAATTAATAATAATAATTTTTTATAATCTTTTAACTTATCCTTATTACACGCAAACACACTTATTGCCCTTTTTCTATTTTATTCACCTCGCGTTTATCACGAGGTTTGTCACTTTTTAACATTAAAAAAAAAAAAAAAAAAAAAAAAAAAGTACAGATGTCAAAGAAATTGTCAAAAAGTAATTATTAATTGTTATACATACTAAACTATTTATTGTTTTATTAATTAAAAAATGTTTTTTCGTTTTAAGTAATCATAAATTTTAAAAAAATGTTTGTAGGTGGCAGCGGTGGGACCTATTCCCACCACTGACACCTTTAAAGATTTTTTAGTGATAACCACTGAAAATTAAATTATTTTCTTCTACTTTTTGACACTGTTGACATATGAATACAGAAAATGAACCAATAGCAAGCGTCATCGCTATGATTTCTGACCAATAGCGACAAAAGAAAGCTGCTTTTCTATTAGAAAAATTTAAAAATGTAAATTTTTATTTGCCAAAGGGGATAATTTTTTTTCTGTTCACAACTACAATTCTAAATCTTCTTATACCCTTTTAGGCTTGTTATTTATGTTCTGAATATTATTCTTATAATATAAAATCCGTTTCTGTTTGTATCATGAGCTTAACGTTCATTAAAGAAGACAACGCACATGGCAAAGTCAACAAAGGAAATGATAACAAATTACAGTGGAATACAGATGCTGCATATTATTTGACACAGCTCTCCCTTCTCTTTATCTCCATCTCTCTCTCTCTCTCTCTCTCTCTCTCTTTTTCTCGTTCTCTTTACTTTTTCAAACAGAGAATTGGAAAACAAGGAATGCACAAAGCTTATTTTCTACTTCATTTATACTTACAAGACTTTGTGATCTCACAGATTTTAAATAACTTTGAAAAGAGTGAACTGGAGATGACAGTTGATAAATCGTAAACTAAATGAGAACTGTAAGTAGCTGCATCAACATAATGATCCGATTTTTTTTTCTTACCTATAAGAGACTCTATCGGCTTTCTCTGCAGAGCTAGAGAGAAGAATCCAATAATCAATATTAAATGAAGTCTTTCGTTTACGCACTAATAGAATTGAAAATCGGATACTTTTATACGAAAGATCGGAATTTTTATGAAACAAGTCACTTTTTATCAAAATTATTAAATTTTAACTTTTTATTCTATAAATTCAATTTTTATAATTGGGATTTTCTCCCAGATTTTCTTCTTTTCAAAAAAGAGTCTGTAGATTCATTTAGAGCAGTAAATTTGATTTTTATAAATTTATAATTGTGATATTATAACTAGTTTAATTTTTATTAATTATTAAATGTTGGTATTTAAAAATAGTCGAGGATTAAAATTATTTGGCAAAAATGCAACAAGAAAAAATGAAGCAACCCATGATTTTCAAGGAATTTTCAAGAGAGTAGAGAATTTCCTTTTAGATTCCAATCTCCACCTTCATCTCACACAACGACTCAATCAATTTGGTATCTTCGCTATTCCTTTTTTTTCTGATCAGGACAATCGCGCTCCATCCTGGGCGAAATTCGGACGGGAAAATGGAGTTAAATGAAGCAATAAATCTCTTTTTTTTGAAAAAAGGAAAAAACCCTAGAAAGATTTTTAATTTTGAAAAAAGGTTCTAAACTTATTTTTAGTATAATTAAATATTAAAATTTAATAAATAAATTTGTTTTAAGCCTAAATTTTTACTTCCAATAGCTTAGGAACACTTTCCTTTTATTTCTTTGCTTAGTTCATTAAAATTAAAAATTTAGATGTTTATTTATTAATTGAAATTACTTAGAAAAAAAAATATATGTTTATCACTGAAAAGTAGTATTTTACATAATTTTTAAAAACTTACCCAAATTCTCCTTATCCTTATTGTAATCACAAAACTTTTTTCACTTCTGATCACTTATGATATTTTATATATATTTTTTTATTGTTTTGTCACTTTTCACTTTTTATCATCCCATATATTAAGAATATTATTGAGAATTTAAATGCGAAATTAAAATGAGCTCGTGCAGAGGAAGAGAGAGAATGTTGACTGCGCACGAAGGCCGCGCATCTTTCCCCCACTACTCGCTCTGGTCGTGGTGGTGGGGCGACGACTTATATATCGTGCACTGACTCCTTTGCGTTCAGTCCGTCGCTGGACTTGACTCGAGGTGCGTCTCGGACTAAGAGGAATGTTTGGTTTTTCATTTTAGATGATCCAGTCTAGAAATATCCTGCTCATCACAAGATGCCTCGCTTCGGAGGAACTCCCGCAAATTCTTTATTGAAGTTTTAAAAAAATTAATCACTCTTGTTAATTAACATCCTAATGAATTAAATTCTGGGTTCCAAAATTATCGTTTAAAAAAAATCTATCAAAGCACATTGATAAATGTTTCCCAAAAAGGTTAAAAAAAAAGATTGAATCGTACTTTTCAATCACCAGAAGAAAATTGACATGTCTATAAAAAGAAGGCTAGAGAAAAATCATTCCAAAGTCTATAACATTGTGCCAACTATCTTGAAACTCCTTTACCCTCAATTTGACAAGTTCGTTGGTGGAGACCGTAAAAAACAAAGCCCAAATGCGTTGGGAAACAGCCGGAGGGCTATCATTCGCAGCATTGGGAATAAAAAAGGTGCACCTCAGGGCAGTTAGAAAACAATAAAGCAGGTAGTTGAATCAGGGATATGTGAGAGAACAGTTAAAGGAGAGATGGTTAAAGGAAGTTGAACCCAAGTGGAAAAGAGAAAAAAAGCGAGAGAGCAAGAGGGAAATGAGAGATAAGGATAGAAACTGGAAGAAGTACGCGAATCGAGAATGGAATATAGAGCGGTAGAAAGTCGATATTCGACGAACCAATAATTCACAGGTCATTCCTTATTCAAGCTTGAAGAAGCAGAGCTCCAACTGCAATCTCCAACTGCACACGTACACCACCCAAAAAGATCCCAACCTCTTCCCGCGTTCAAACCCAGGAGATCCTCTTTTTTTTTCTCTCGTCAAGAGCTCTAAACTTCTCATACCTTCAGAATTGTGGTTTTTTATACACACTGTATACTTGCTAAATCTCTAGACGTCGCGTTACCTCGTTTCTTAAAAACCAAGATTACGAATGTTTTCAACAACCCAAAGCGCTTCAATGAAATATTTAAATAAATCTGTCAATCTCCCTCTCTAGTGAATATCCTTGGCAAGTCTCGCAAACTTTATTTCCTTTTCTCTTGCTTTTCAAAATCCACGAGAGTTAAACGCTGATCAAACTTGTCTCGTATTGCAAACGAAAAGAGGTGCTTTAAAAGGTCTTTTATTTGTACATATACATACATACAAAAAAAAATTGATTGTCATGCTTAGAAGAAAAATTTCTCAATCAGGAAAATTGATTGAAAAAAGGAAACTTCAAGTGCTTTTAACGTTTATTCAAGACACGGAATAATGTAAAGGATTTTCGAGATTTTTACCTCCAGAGAATTTAGTTGAATTTGCACAATTTTAAATTCATAAAAACCACGTGTTCAACAGTTCATTTAAAAATACAGAAATGGAGAAATATTTATATTTCCGTTTTGCTGATTCTATAATTGAGAAATAATAAATAATATTATTTGAAAGATAATTAAATGTTAACTGAAAATTTGTTAATTATGGCTAAATTTGTATATTGTAATAATAGATAGTGAGAGGAAAGGTTGAATTTTATTTTAATTATAGAAATTCCTATTTACCCTCCAACCGACGAATTTTGCATAATAAATGAAACTTTATACATTATGAATCAATTATAAATTGTTTATAACACCCCAAATGTGAAGTGATAAAAAATAAAATAATTATAACCATACGTTTACTAATTGCAAATTAAATACAATTAATAGAAAAAATGAAAAAAATTATACGATTTATTTCCACTGACATTCCAAACGAAATCGATTTTTCTGATGTTCGTTGAGTTTTGGAATTTATTTGTCTCGAAAGTGACAAATTACAAAGAAAACGTATCATGAATAATCCATTGTTGTTAAAATGGATTCGTTCAAAGGCATTTTCTGAAATCGATTTTTTTTCGCTTTTACACTTCCAATGAAAGTTTGATCGCAACATGAGTTGACGATGCTACAATTCCTGAAGCTTATTGACTGACGTAAAACAATTGATAATTCAAAAAAACTAAGTTTTACGAAGTGTAATTTTAAGATTTATGTAAAAATAAGAAAAAACGGGTCAGATTATTAAAATCCAAAATGGCGGATCCAATATGGCGGCCAAATTTAAAAAATTTGTCAAATTAAGTGGAAACTTGTTATTAGGGGTCATGTGGGCTAGAAAGCAAAAAACCTGGGTCAAAACCGCTAGATGTGTTTTAAATTTGATGATATTTCTCACTTGGAGGTTTTTGGGGTAGCTTACGAATCTAAACATGGTTTTTCAAAATTCAAGATGGCGGATCCAATATGTCGGACAAAATTTGAAACAATTAACGGATTTTCGTATTTGACGTCGGTTTTTTAAAAAACAAAATGACTCCTATTCACGTCATTCTCGAATCCCTCAAAACCCAAAATACCTAATTGGAGAAGAGAAAATAATTAAGAGCCACGGATTGGATTAACTTCTCCATAAACTTTAATACCATGTTTAACGACAAAGAAAATGATGATCAATACGTGTCATCGGGATCAGAAAGTTCAGCAAAGGCAGATCCTGAAGACTTTCACCTACTAAGTTTAAAGCCTGGCGCTACGATAGTTGAAGAATGGTTTTCAGCCAAAGGGTGTGGTCCTCAGTGGGTCGACCACGACAAGAGAGCGGTCACTCCCACATAAACTTCGAGTACGAGCTCCTTGATATCCGATAGCAGCTACCCTCGTGAACCAAAAAGAAAATAGTTCTCCAAAATGGTCAACTTTGTCAAACGTCTTAGCAAAATTGAGCACCTAAAAGCGATCATCAAACTAAAAATTCTTCATCAACAAAATATCTAACTTAAACAAGATACAGTATAGACAAAAATTCATTAGAATGGGACGGACCCAAAATTCGCCAATTAGACTCTTTTCCTAATGCATTTTCTTCATCTTAAACCAATCCTAAAATAGCCAACCAATTTTTATACTTTATTTATTGAACTAAATTACTAAACCAAGAAATAGAGGAAGAAAGTGTTCCTAAGCTATTGGATGTAAAAATCTAGGATTAAAAAATTTATTAATTAAATTAAAAACAAGTATTGTTATTTACCATATTTTTGGGGCGTAACACTATAAGTAAATATCATCTCAAAAATTTTGATTCTAAATTCTCCTTTTGTTGCCTTGTTTCCCTAAAAGCTTTTACATGTGTTAGCATTTTTCCATTTTTGCTTCTACCATATTTTCTTTGTGTGTACTGTCCAATTGGCAAATGAAAGTATTTCAGAACCTTTGCTCCATGAATCAATATTTTATGGACAGAAGCAGAACTGTAGTAGCAAAAGGTTTAGAGTTATATTTATGTTCCTTGATACATGCGTACTTTTCAAAATCATCTAAATCTATCAAATATCTGGTTTTTAACATCTGTTATCAAATTTTTGACTTACAGATTAAAATTTTTTGATCATCCAATTTGGATTCACCAAATGGATGAATCACCAAATGGATGATTCACCAAATGGATGATGAGGAAATTTACGACTTGAGTAAATAGGGAACAATGGGGTACACCTTAAATTGTAACAAATCGTCTATAACTTATCGGTAAGACTATAGTTGTCTTATAGTGAAAGGTTATTTATTATTTAGAATTCTCTAGAACGATGTTGGTTGGAAGTAAATCAACTCTAACTTGCTTGAGAACTAGAAAGTGCAATTGCCCGTGATAATTTGTTACTAATTGATGGTGTACAGTCCAATTAACTTGGACCTAGTGGTCGTGGTCAGATGTGAAATTTCGATATCGAGTCGTCCGCGGTCAGGTCTTACACTACATCGAGATACTAATTGCAGCACTTACCTTTAATAGCATTGCACATCTGCCTTCGGCGTGATACTCAATAGCACAATACTACTTCCTCCTCGAACCGAGACGTATCGTTAGAGAGTTAATACAAGTACCACATAGTTCTAGTTGCTTGAGAACTATGCTAAGTGTTGCTCGATACCATCTCTGTCTCTCATTTCAAGATGATGACAAGTTAGGAGACTCCCTAATCGATACCATTGTGGAGGGAATATAACTGCAATTATCATATTATACCCCCCACAATACAATGCCTCCTATTTTAATCTTCATAATTTAATTTTTGTTTCAGAAAAAAAGTGATGCAATGCAGGAATAATCGTCTTCTTGAAAATTGTAAGTTAAACCCAATATTCTAGAATTTTAACTACGTGTTTGAATTAAAGCATTTTTTTTCCTTCCTCTAACTGTGTTGCGGAGAAAAAACCTCCGCATGACACATTCTATAAATTTTTTTTCTCTTTTCATTCTTTTCGCTTTGCGTGAGGCAATTCTATTTTGCAGTCATTGTCACGAAGAAAATTCATCGCAGCACTTATCCGGCGAGGTAAAAGAACGCTTATACGTAACACGTTTTACAAAACACTGAAAGAACGCACGTGAACCGACCGTTTGTTTTATTTCTACCTGACAGGATTTCCGCCAGCTTGAAAAATGTATAACGTTTAAATTAACGCAATTGCGGATTTTGTTGCTGACAAAAATTTTCCCCATTACTAGATATATAAAAAAAGACAACATTTATTCAACCGGAAAAATTCGGAACAAAATTTATTATCAAATCGACAGTGAAAAGTATTTAAATTCCAATTATTAATTTTATGTTCGATATAACGTGTTTTTTTTAAATTATAATCAATTAATTCTATAATTAATGGAATGTGAATAATTATTCATGTTTGCATTCTTTGTTCCATGTTCTGAATTCCGGATTCTATATTCAATTCCGTTTTCCACATTCATCGTTCCTTTCACATATGATGAGAATGTAAGGAAAAAAAAATAATTTCCAATATTCTTGGAAACTTTTACGGAATCACTCCCTTGAAATTTTCGACAATAATTCCGTAGAATTACTCGGGAAACTCTCGGGAATTTCTCAGGAGTCATTCCGCAAAACTTCTCGAGAATATTTTCACGTGGATTGTTATCTTTGGGTGGAACTTTTCCCTTCTCTGAAATGAACATTCCTCTATTTTTGTTATTATATCCGTCGAGTGATAAACTGATTATTGTCGAGGATTTCATCAAATCATCAAAATTCATCAAATTAAAATCTGGTTGTATGATTAGAATTGTTTTACGAATTTACTACAAATAGATTTCAGAGTATTACCCACTAATTTCGGATTCGAATTCATAACCTGTGGATCGATTGGGATGATCAGTTGTCGACGAAGAAAATCGTAATTCCACCATCGACACCTGATCATCAAAAGCCATGACACTATTGAGAAAGTATCCCTCCCGAGAAAGTTAATCAAGACAAGTGGGAGAAAACTTCTTCATGATAAAAATCGAAGGTGACTTTTAAGAGAAGAGTTTTTATAGCAGATCCCACATTCAGAATTCCGGATCCAAATTTTTTTCAAATACCACAATTTTCTATTTCCAGATTTGTTGAAGTCGAAAGCGGAATGTGAGAATCGGAAAGTGGAATTCTAGGTAAGTTATGTAATCGTCCCTCTGACTACATCCGAATTACTAACAGTAAGATCTAACCACGAATTTGAAAATATTTCCGGAATCCACTTCAGATTCAAATTTCCCCTTGAAGTGAATCCGGAGATTTTCGAATTGTTTCGTTTCTACTGCAAATAAAAAATGTCAACTGGGGTAATTTCGAATTACTTGGATACTATTTGAGAAAAGCTTGGAATTATTAAATTGTTTCGCGATAGTATCGGATTAATTATCCATGACGACGATTGATCAGCTGTTACGCGATAACTAATTCCTAGTAATTTCTGAATTCGGTGGCACAATTCGAAGTAATTGCTGACTAAATAGATATTGGTAACGAATTATTTTAAATAGCAAAAATCTGACAGTAGATTTGATATGTTACGATGTAATTAGTAATTACAGATTCTACATACACCGGATTAACTTTGCAGTATTTCCGAATTCAGTTACGAATTAATTGCTGAATAAATGGTTATCGTTAACGAAGACCTAATACCAAATTTGATCTTATTTGGAGTAATTAATAATTCCACCTAAACTGGATTGACTTTTGATTATTTTCGAATTCAGTAATCACACAGGCTGAAATAACTCATCCGGACTAATGTGGAATTATTCCGGAAAGCGAAAATCTAACCATGAGTTGGATCCGTTTTGGAGCAATTACTAATTCTACATAGAGCAGATTGAGTTTGGATTATTTCCTAATTCAGTAATCACACAGTTTGGATTAAATGTAAAATGTAACTAAATTGGAATTATTCCGGATAACGAAAGCTAAATTCGGAGTTAATTACTGATTGAAATTAACAAATCCGATAATACGTTTAGTAATTATGTGCATAATTGTTAATTCCATAATTGTTAATAATTATGTATCAAATTCGAATCAGAGGAATGGGAATCGTATTTGTGGTGAATGAAATAACAAAGAATCAAGTTTAATTAAATGTGTAAATTTATTTTGTATATCAAACAATGAAGATGGTTCAGAAAATCAAAGACTTCCTAAATGAAATATGGCTGAGGTAAAAACGGCACAACAAACAATTCTTAAATGAAACGTAAAATTGATAATTCAGCAGAGCCCTCATGTCAGCAGCTCAACTTTTGAATGAACACTGTCCGTTTAACTTCTTAATCCATTCTCATCCCCTCCACTTTTCGTCACAGAGTTATTCGGAAAAAGAAGAAAGGGAAAAGGGATGATTTATTCCGGATGTCATAAACCGTTGCGGACTAGTAATTACAAAATCTCCTAGACTGACGAATTCGACAATGAGTGGCACTTCTTATATAGTTCTTTGCAAGGAAATTTCTGGACTATTTCTGGACTGGAGTCAATGAAGACACTTTATGACTGGCACAGTTTTGGTTTAGACTTACTCATCAAGACAACTTTCTCTAGACTGGCGGTTCCTGGACTGACGAATTCGACAATGAGTGGCACTTCTTATATAGTTCCTTGCAAGGAAATTTCTGGACTATTTCTGGACTGGAGTCGATGAAGACACTTTATGACTTGCACAGTTTTGGTTTAGACTTACTCATCAAGACAACTTTCTCTAAACTGACGGTTCCTGGACTGACGAATTCGACAATAGGTGTCACCTTTTACATAGTTTCTTGCAAGGGAATTTCTGAACTATTTCTGGACTGGAGTCGATAAAGACACTTTATGACTGGCACAGTTTTGATTTAGACTTACTCATCAAGACAACTTTCTCTGGACTGTCGAATTCGACAATGGGTGGCACCTTTTATATAGTTCCTTGCAAGGAAATTTCTGGACTATTTCTGGACTGGAGTCGATGAAGACACTTTATGACTGGCACAGTTTTGGTTTAGACTTACTCATCAAGACAACTTTTTCTAGACTGACGGTTCCTGGACTAAAGAATTCGACAATGAGTGGCACTTCTTATATAGTTCTTTGCAAGGAAATTTCTGGACTATTTCTGGACTGGAGTCGATGAAGACACTTTATGACTTGCACAGTTTTGGTTTAGACTTACTCATCAAGACAACTTTCTCTAGACTGACGGTTCCTGGACTGACGAATTGGACAATAGGTGTCATCTTTTACATAGTTTCTTGCAAGGGAATTTCTGGACTATTTCTGGACTGGAGTCGATGAAGACACTTTTTGACTGGCACATTTTGATGAATAAAAGTTTCGGGATTAAAAATGTTTGCTGTTTCGTAATTTATTTAGAGTTTCGGTAAAACATATTCGGAGTCGTTTCTGAAAGAAATTTATTTCACTTGACTGGTGTATAATTCAGTCATTAGTGATGACGTAGATAAAGACAAACATAATAATGTAAATGCGAAACTCGCTGTCTGTTATCACGTCAGGAATGGTTCGTGTAGTAGCAAGCGAAGCAAAATTTATCGTGGCGCAAGGCAAGCGTGATAATTCAAGCCATTAATTCCAATCCATTCTAGGAATGCGAATATGCCCCTATATGTGCAGGTGGGGTTTTCGAGGAGGTGTGCGGGCGCTCTCGCATCACGATCATGTGGATGTTAGCGACTCAGGCAGACTCTGCAAAACTTGTCCCTCGTACCGATCGTTACTCAAATTCATATCGCTCTCAAACCCTTTCCCCCTTCTCTAAATGGGGGAGTTCTCTGGAAAGGTGGGTTCGGGAAAGGGGTTTGGAAAGTTCGACTACCAACACCAAAGTCGCGGCCAACGGTTCAATACCGGACAGTATTGTTTCAGAAATCCCATTATAAACGCCCTCTATTTTCACCTTCGCCTCAATTTCTGCCATCGTAGCGCGCGCCACCACCACCACTGTCGTAGTTGTCGGTTTGAAAACCCTTTTATCGGACAGAAACTATTCTCTGCTAAAAGCACTGAAAGCGTCTCCCGATCCGACAAGTTTAAAATCGTGTTTCGCCTGAGGCGCGCGCGACGACCCACATGCACCAACTAGGAGACACTTCTGCCATATCAGATGCACGCTAAAGGAAATGGTAAAAGTATCGATGTCAACCTAGCTCAACAGAAGACATTCTCACAAATGCGATACGATTCCCCATTCATTCTCACTATTCCCGACAGTGCCTTCGTAAACCTTTGAAAACGAAATCTGCTGCATTTTTAAAATCTGGGACAACTTGCTTTCCGTTTATTGCATCTTTTATTTCAAACTACTGCGTTTGCTTACCTATCTTTTCATCCGTTCCTTTATTCTTCTTACTTCAATATAAACTATTAAAGACACTTATTTTCTATCAAGAGAAATTACTCCTGGTTGAAAAATTCAAAATGTCCGGAACAGAATTCCTTACAACCGAATATATAGTAATAACTCCAAATTTATTTGAAAATACTTGATTGAAAATAAAAAATTTTAATGAGATATTTCATTAGAATCATGAAAACTATTTTATTTGTAAAAATCCGGTACTGTGTTAAATTATCAGTTTCAATTTTGTAAGCATGGCTGGTATAATTTACTTTTAATTGAAAACTCGTATTTCCATGAATTAAACGTATTATTTTGAACCAAATGGAATTTATTTCGATAAAATGTAGAATGTCCAATTTCACATTTTTTCCTCTACTCTCCCTTCGTCTCTCAATGTTAAAAAAAATTCACTCCGAACTCTCTCCACTTACTCGGACGCGGTCAATCTGATTGGTCTGGCATTGTTAAATAATATTTGAATTTCTACTCATTTGAAAACGATGAATGGATTTATATTCAATAAATCGTTTCATCTGGCATTTAAGTGCTCGAGTTGTAAAAGCTAAATTTTCACACGGTCTGAAAAAGGCCAAAGTGCTGTCTGCAGATTTTTACTCCATTTAGGTCAGAATTTTTTTTTCTAATCTCAAAAAAATGAAACCCCTCAATAGGCATTCTTTCTGAAAGCTAGGCAATTTGGAGTTTTTTAAATTTCAAATTATCGGATAAAAAATGAAGGATAATTGGTAATTATGAGTTTAGAAATATACTCGCTATCCGCCAGGCTTATACTTTGATTCATATTTCAATAGAACATTTGAAATACCAATTCAAATTCATCGCTATAAACATTTCTGTAAAATAAGACTGCCTCTCGATTTTCCATTGAGAATATAAAAGTCATATTCAAGGTACTACATGAAAATGTCATTTTTCCATGGAATAATTTTCAAGTTTATAAATATATTACTTTATTTTTCTATACATTGAAATAAAGCTCCTTATCTTACAATCTTGTTGCCTAATTTTGTATTCATATCAGAGAATCAACTCACATTTTTCTTTCAATCGGTGAAGTTGAAATCGATCAATACTGAACTACACGATCACAGTCATGAATTTCAATCGACTTTCTCAATACTTATATAAGAGTCAGCCTCATTGCTCTCCACACCATTTCCTTCCTGAAATCATAGTGGAATGCATGGAACTCGAATGCGCACAATGAGGTTAGCTTTTTGGAATGAGGGGGAAAGGTGGAGAATCGTTTGAAAACGAATAGGCGAACTTTCGCCGGATATAACTTACACTTCAACGTATATATACATCTTTTAATGAATATTCGAGGTGTTCCGTTAACTGGAAATAAAATGCCAATTATAATATACTATATTCGATAGTAATTGTAAATTTATTTCGAAGGGAATTTTTCTTTTTACGACATTAATTTTAGCGGATGAAACTTTGTCATACAATTGTGATCTAAATCAAGTTGAAAAGGGTGATAAAGTCATTTGAAGGGGATATTTTAGGGATATCTACATTCAAGTAATTATAATTCCCGACACGCAATTACAGAGTTCACATTCTGATTTTCAACCCTTGGGCAGAATGCGTTTAAGACGACTTGCAATGTCAGGATGAGGTCGCTATATCTCCACTTCCATTAACTCCAGGAAACGCTGACTCAAGTGGAAGGACGTATTTTGAGGGTTGATCAGAAGGGCAGATGAATGCAGATAAGTGAATTGTCGGCTCTCTCTCTGCCTCGTCGCAAATTTGAATCTCAGAAATGTTTCATTTGACATGGGAATGTAATCTGAGACTTCTAGCCCTAAAGTCTAAACTAAAGCCCATGGTAATCTTACATTCGCTTGATGTTACACGTTAAATTTACATACTGCATAAAACAGGTAACTTTAACTTTCATGAAAGCATTTCAGTCTGGCATTGCATTTTTTTTTATTCTTTCAAAAATGTTTTAGGAGAATCTTTCTTGTCCTTACATTTTAACTGTATGTATAAACTTTAACAGATTTTTTGCGGAATAATATTAATAGCAATCTGTAAAATTTTCGGTATTCTACGTCCTATATTCCCTTTCCAAAAGGGACCTATAAAAGGTGACGCCCCTTACCGAATTCATCAGTCCAGCAACTGCCACCAAGTTAACTGGTTGTGTACTGTCATCGAGTGTCTTCTTCGACTCCAGTCCAGAAGTCGACACACCTTGTCGAATTCGTCAGTCCAGGAAATGTCATCAAGTTAATTAGTTGTGTACTGTCATCAAGTTTCCGGTTCAGAAATCGCCACCTTGTCGAATTCGTCAGTCCAGGAAATGCCATCAAGTTAACGACAAGGAAATTCCTTCCTTGGAAGGAACTATATAAAAGGCGTTACCCTTGCTGAATTCGTCAGTCCAGAAAAAGTTGTCTTGATGAGTAAGTCTAAACCAAAACTATGCCAGTCATCAAGTGTCTTCATCGACTCCAGTCAAGAAATAGTACAGAAATTCTTTTGCAAGGAACTATATAAAAGGTGCCACCCATTGTCAAATTCGTCAGTCCAGGAAATGTCATCAAGTTAACTAGTTGTGTACTGTCATCAAGTGTAATTTTCGACTCCAGTCCAGAAATCGCCATCAAATCAAATAGCTGTTCCCTTCGAGTGTAGTTCCCAGATCCTTCTTGGGGTCTCGTCCTAGTCAAATTCATTCAAGGAGATAATTTCTACTGCGAGGCACATTTCTATTTTTCTAAGTACTGCATTACCTCAACATCAACGTCAAATAAATCATTCGGTCATTCATAGGCTGAGGGGTGTTTGGCTGTCCCGAAAACAATTTCAGGGAAATCTACTGCATTATCTGTTTCCGCTAGACAAAGTCATTTCCTCGACCTCACAATGAAGGAGGTATCACTTCTAAGACCTACGACTATTTATTTAGATTTAAATTCTCGACTGATTTCACAAAGTTCTAATTTTGTTTCAGTGTCCCTGAAGACATCTGGATCTACTCTTTCTCTCTGATTCTAATTGTAAAGGATTCAAATAAAAAATTTCGTCTAAGATAGGATACCCCTTAATTAGAAGGACTTTAGAATCATATGAACGAGCTTCTCTGACAATATTGTATCCATTCATTCTTTTTCTATCGATGATGTACTGGGATCTTTTTGAAGTTTTCTTTAGAACGTCAGCAAACATCTGCCCTTTAATCATCTTGGTCAACATTGTCGTTCCTTTCCGCTCCCCAGGTTCCGTCTTCATTTTAAGTGTCTTCAAGACTTCCGTCACCTTGAGCACTATATCAAGAGTTGAAAATTTTCCTTTGAAGGCACATCCTGGTTCCTTGCTCTCCTTCCCATCCGCTCGGATCCCCTTTGCTTCTTCTAGAAATTCAGTATCCAGTTCTTTTGAAACATTCCTTTTACGAACCGCGTCAACATATTCGACTTTATGATCCCTCTGATTTCTTTATAGATAGGATATGAAAATTTCCATTGAAGTCAATGGAAATACCCATTCGTCTGCACTGACTTGACCAATTTTTACGAATTCCAAATTCACGTTTCGCAATTTTTCCTATTTCCGAATTTAAGTTTCCCATTCTACTTTAATATTTAATGAAACCAATTTCTTTTTTTGATTTGAAAAAAAATGTTTCTTTCTTTTTTTTTCTCTCCTTGATGGATCGATATAGTCTCTACTGTTCTTCTCGGTCTCTCATTTTTCTCGACGTCTGAAATTTTACCCCGGACAATGAATGCTCTTCGAGAAAAGTCTCGGGGTTGAAGGAGTCGGGAGACAGCCTTATGGTGTGGCGCGGAGGAAGGGAGAATAAGAGAAAGAGAAGCAAAATGGAAGGTGAATGGAAAAAGAGAATTCTCACAATTTTTCTCTTATTTTAACCACTGAAGTCGCGAACTACTTTTCGCCCAGTGAATGTAAGACATCCATGTCGCTTACACACACACACAAATACAATCTGCCGATCAGCGAGCAACTTTTCGCTACTAAAAGAACTAAAAGACCTAGTGTTTACCATGGTGGAGAAAGAAAGTTGAAGAGGAGTGTCGAGCACGTAAGTTAGAATCGTTAAAGCTGACTTGGATAGTTCCTACGATTTCTTTAACGACGATGTGTTCGGGTATTTTTTTCATTCACACCACTCCCAATTGGGAGATCAGCAAATTCTACTTTGTAATTTAAAAAATTCCTAGTGGATGATGAAGACTTTTGTAAAAGAAAAATTATAAAGTACTAATTATTAAAAGAGATTTAAAGGTTTTGGGAAACTTGTATTTCTAAATAGGAAAAAAGTCTTGAGTGCACCTGGGATCGATTTGGAAACTTTCTTACATCTTTCTGTTTAGTTCACAATTCTCACTTTTCACTTCTCACTTCGTTGTTTGCAATTCCCATTTCCTTCTGAAGTCATTTAAATTTAAATGACACTGGTGAAAAATGAAATAGAAGTAAATACATTCCGTTTTTCTGTTAATAGAAAAAACAATAATTCCCAAGTGAAAGTATTCTCAGGGAATTATGCGGAACTCCCTTGAAATTTCCAACAGTTATTCACTGGAACGATCTCAGAAACTTGAAAATTTTCTACAGTAAAATATTGAGGAGCTAGAACCTATGGAGACTGATACATCAGTTGACAGTCGACCATCACAGGGATCACTTGTTTCTTTGTTATTTCTTCAAATCTTGACCCGAAAACAATTTGAGGGAAATCTACTGCATTCTCCGTTTCACTCATTTCTTTCCTTTTTTACAGATGTTGTCATAAGCTAATTCTAATTTTCTTTCATAATCCATTTCATTCGGAATTGCATTCATCAAAAAAGCTTTGCCTAACTTTGTTCTCCTTTCTCTTAGGGTTTCCGGAAATCGTCCCTCGAAGATTTCCCATCAGAATTTCAATAATTCCGGTTGGAATTCCCTACAAACTGCTTCCATTCCCGTTTAAAAATTCAATAGAATTCGAAACGAAATTAATGATCAGAATTCTGATGAAATCTTTAGGGACCAATTCCTGTTCGAATTAGAAAAAATCTCCTTTAAAGGGTTTTTGTTTCTTTCTGTTTTCAATTAGTTCCCAACTAATTAAAATTAGTTGAAAACATCAAAATGCATTTTGCGAATTAAAATCAAAATGAAGGATTAACGGAAGAATTGAATTAGCATTTTGATGAAATAAAAATTGGTTCCTATTGATTTGGCTGAGAAATTAAAAAAGTTACACTAACAAGTTAGGTGTTGCAGTCCCTCCCTCCCAATCTTGTATACAACTTTGAGTGAAATGAATTCAATGAAAAAAGTTTATATAAGACTAATTCGCGTGAATTTAAATTGCAGAATTCCATAAAACCGTATGATGTAACCGGATGGAATATCTTATTTTCCAAATTGAATTCAATTGGATTAATTTTCATTTCAATTGAGATAAATCCTTCAATGAGAATCCTTCTCTTATGAACAAGACTATATTGTTAGCACACTGAATGCACAACGCAACACGAAGCTCGTCACACGCGTTTCGCGTTTCATGCAATTTAGACGTTGAGTTCTTGTTTCATGAAATAAAACAATGAATTTATTGCTGCCTTTGGCAGAATATTCATTTATCATTTGTGCAAGCCGCGTATTTCTTTGAAACCAATTCCCATCAAATCATGAATATCACTTTTTTAAAAATAGCAAATTTTTTAAAAATTGTTAACTTTTTCTTTTATAAAAACAAATCTTTACTTGAACCTCAAAAAACTATAAAATTAAAAAAATAAAAAGATGTTTAGCCTCTGGGAATTTTTTTGATATTTCACAACATCGTATAGTAATAACGTGGTCTTTAATCTCAAGTTTCTTGTTATATCATCAAAGTAATATTTCACATATGTGCATATAAACTGTGATGAAAAATCGACACAAATATTGACTTAAAAATGTGTTTTTTCTTTTTTGAAAAAGAAAATTAATATATCTCCATTTACTCAATACATATTTGATTAAATATTGACTTTATATTTTTGAAAAAAGCAACATGCGTCTATTTCGACTTTTTCTCACTGCAGATTAAAAAATATATTCCGAAAGTCTGGAGAGGGAAAACATTGAATAATTTACTCGTTTTCTTTTTACAAATCTGAGCAGAGAGAAACAAAAGGGACAAGTTTATAATCCTATCGATCGTTAGCGAAATTCAGAGAACGTAACAATATTTAAATGACAAGAACTTTTATTCGAAATCTGCCACTTCAGACAAATAGAAATACATATTTTTTTGACAATAACTATAATTTTTATTTTATTTAACGACAACTACTGAACTTTATACCACGTTCTATAAAAATTAAACTAACTTCTTAAAATTTATCCGCCATATTGGATCCGCCATTTTGAATTTTGAAAATCTGACTTCAGATTCGCAATCAGCGTCTCAAAAAACCCCTGGATACTAAGTTTTATAAAAATTAAACTAACTTCTTAAAATTTGTCCGCCATATTGGATCCGCCATTTTGAATTTTAAACATCTGACTTCAGATTCGCAATCAGCGAATATCTTGCGATTGTGTAAGCAAAAGTTTGTTCTAAAATACTTAGTTTAATAAAATTTGGATAGTTTTCGACTTTGGTCATCTAAAAAGGAGAAATTTGTTCTCAGTGTACTATTTGGGACTCTGCAATAGTGTCAGTGAAACAAGTCAGAATTTCAGTTGCCACAGATGGTGCACAGGTTTATTTACCATTCACTGAATAACAAAATCTCGACGTTGTCCGATATCTTGACTCATTCTACTCAGACTAGATATGAACTGGCAATATCTTCGAATCACTGCAGCTGACGACTGCTTCGTCTCAAGTTCAAATTGAATAAATTTGTTAGTTACCATCGAAAATCTTTTACGAAAATTTTCTAAAAGCTATTTTCTAAACTAAAAGTTAATTTTAAAAAAATTTTTTAACATTAAATGTTACAAATTTTATTACTCAGCAATACGATCATTGCTTCTTTTAATGAACAAAGGAAAAACCCTAAAAGTAGAATATTGTCCCGAATAGTAAATCAAAAATTCACCGAAGCGGATAAATCGATGACGATTTGATATAAATAACTAAAGAGCCACGAAATAAATTGATCATTTATTACACGTCGTATATGTATAATAGTTATAATGAATACAATAGTAATAAATTAAAATAATCATCGGAGTACGTCCGTTGCGCGAGACTAGTCTCGAGAGATTCATCACGAGCCATGTCCCGCGATAGGCAACCGGAAGCGTTGGTACGTTTCCGGGCGCTCACTGTCTGTATTCGTATGAGGCTCTATTGTATTTTTATATTTTATATACGCGCATAGTTTTTTTTTTTTAATTTCTGAACGTTGTTCCCTGCTGCAAACCTATTCTATCCTCTCATATTTTCCGGCTGCATCCAGCTTTATTTTTGCTTAAACATTATAATTTATTTACAACCTACACATTTCACCTTGGATCAAAGCAAAACAATTTCCATTCTCCATTGCTGTGTGGTATTTGTCACTTGTCCATTTTCACAGGAATCCTTTATTCTTTTTTTATTACAATTTTTAGTGGATCATTAAAAAAAAATTTTCTAAAAACTAACGGAATTTATTCTGAAATATTTACAAATCGAATAATTGCAAAAATAGCACTACTTATGTCATCAAACAAAAAATGGTTACATTCCCGATTGAATCCTTTTTCTGTAATTTAAAATTCGAAAACAATGATTTTCAATCATTTAGACAATCCCAATAGAGTGTAATGTCAGTACATAAAGTTTAATGTATGTTGACAGTCGTGCATCATCGTCATAACAACACGTGCGACAACAAATGCAGATGCATTTTGTTACATATGTGGACAATTCGATACCGCCAAAAGTCGTAAATAAATCCCAATGAAAATATTAAACAAATTTGCAAAAATGATTTTTTATTTGGAGATTGACAATCAGAATAAAAATTGAGTTTCTGTTGAAAATTTACACTTCCTGTTACACACAATGTTGATCCAAATGATACTAAAGAGGGAAAATATTTGAAGTTTATAGAACCAACATTGTGGGGAAAACCATTCAATCGAAAAGATTGTTATTTTTGCATGACCAATATAAAAGGATATAGTAATGAGAATAAAAAGAGCATATTTTATGGTAGACTCATAACTGTACCCATACCGGAAATATCCTGTAATTCAAATTCCCCAAAAAGAAAATTATTTAGAAAAAACAACCAAAATGTAGAATGTCCACATTGATAATATTTCCCACACTAGTCGACGAAATGCTGAAACATTTTTGTAATTGGGAATTAGGATTGGAAATTTAATTAGGAGGCTGGATGACCTAAGTGATGGTGGAAGATATTAAATGATATGGTTAAACCTTTTTGACAAGTTGGGATGCTTTATGAGTTTGAAGTTGCACTTCTGACACTTGCATCTGGATAGAGTGTAAATCTTAATAATTTAGGAGACTGTAGTGAGGAGCATGGAAAACGATTCCATCAAAACTTTAAAGAAATAGAGCGTTGTCTAGGATGCTGGGATGTAAATATGATGGCTGACTTGTATTGGATACTGAAATGGAGATGTTGAACAAACTAAAGTGAAGCATGGAAAAATGCATCGTTCGTTTAAACTTTAAAGTAGTATTGCTACTTCTAAAACAAGTTGTTCATTTCATGATCATTTAGCTTCCTCAATACAATATATACCAATTCAATAATTTTTTATTTTAGAATAATTATTTAAAAGTGTCAAGATGAAATTTCAAAAAATAGACAATTTAAATTATTTGTGAAAAATTAAAGTATTTACTAATTCTATAAATATTGATAAAATATACACTTTATAGAATCGATTCGTTATTACATATGTCAGGAATGCAATTTTGCAAGAATTAATGAAAATTTTAATACAGACAAATGTTATTTCAAAAAATACAAAAATTTATATTTTCAAAAATGTGGACCTGCTACTACTTAAAAATTGAAATAAAATTCTCTATTCTTTAAAATTGGGTAGGGCTCAGTCCCTACTAGATCTCTGGTGATTTTCAGATGATTAGAATTATTAAATTTGGAAGAAATAAATTTTTATTTTCGTTTTTACCAAATCTTGATTGTCTGATGGCGTTCGGGTGAGGGTGCTACTACTTAAAAATTGAAATAAAATTCTCTAATCTTTAGGATTAAGTAGGACTCAGTTCCTACTGGATCTCTGGTGATTTTCAGATGATTAAAATTATTAAAGTTGGAAGAAATAAATTTTTATTTTCGTTTTTACCAAATCTTGATTGTCTGATGGCGTACGGGTGGACCTGCTACTACTTAAAAATTGAAA
The DNA here is from genome assembly GCF_015476425.1 of Leptopilina heterotoma. Taxonomy (NCBI): domain Eukaryota; kingdom Metazoa; phylum Arthropoda; class Insecta; order Hymenoptera; family Figitidae; genus Leptopilina; species Leptopilina heterotoma. The sequence continues at coordinate 799,348 of NW_025110898.1, forward strand.
TAAAATTCTCTAATTTTCAGGATTGGGTAGGGCTCAGTCCCTACTAGAACTCTGGTGATTTTCAGATGATTAAAATTATTAAATTTAGAAGAAATAAATTTTTACTTTCATACTTACCAAATTTTGATTGTCTGATGGCGTACGGGTGGACCTGCTACTACTTAAAAATTAAAATAAAATTCTCTAAACTTCAGGATTGGGTAGGGCTCAGTCCCTACTAGACCTCTGGTAATTTTCAGAAGATTAGAATTATTAAATTTGGAAGAAATAAATTTTTATTTTCGTTTTTACCAAATTTTGATTGTCTGATGGCGTTCGGGTGAGGGTGCTACTACTTAAAAATTGAAATAAAATTCTCTAATCTTCAGGATTGGGAAGGGCTCAGTCCCTACTAGAACTCTGGTGATTTTCAGATGATTAGAATTATTAAATTTGGAAGAAATAAATTTTTATTTTCGTTTTTACCAAATTTTGATTGTCTGATAGCGTACGGGTGGACCTGCTACTACTTAAAAATTGAAATAAAATTCTCTAATCTTCAGGATTGGGTAGGCCTCAGTCCCTACTAAAACTCTGGTAATTTTCAGAAGATTAAAATTATTAAAGTTGGAAGAAATAAATTTTTATTTTCGTTTTTACCAAATTTTGATTGTCTGATGGCGTACGGGTGGACCTGCTACTACTTAAAAATTGAAATAAAATTCTCTAATCTTCAGGATTGGGTAGGCCTCAGTCCCTACTAGACCTCTGGTAATTTTCAGAAGATTAGAATTATTAAATTTGGAAGAAATAAATTTTTATTTTCGTTTTTACCAAATTTTGATTGTCTGATGGCGTACGGGTGGACCTGCTACTACTTAAAAATTAAAATAAAATTCTCTAAACTTCAGGATTGGGTAGGGCTCAGTCCCTACTAGACCTCTGGTAATTTTCAGAAGATTAGAATTATTAAATTTGGAAGAAATAAATTTTTATTTTCGTTTTTACCAAATTTTGATTGTCTGATGGCGTTCGGGTGAGGGTGCTACTACTTAAAAATTGAAATAAAATTCTCTAATCTTCAGGATTGGGAAGGGCTCAGTCCCTACTAGAACTCTGGTGATTTTCAGATGATTAGAATTATTAAATTTGGAAGAAATAAATTTTTATTTTCGTTTTTACCAAATTTTGATTGTCTGATAGCGTACGGGTGGACCTGCTACTACTTAAAAATTGAAATAAAATTCTCTAATCTTCAGGATTGGGTAGGCCTCAGTCCCTACTAAAACTCTGGTAATTTTCAGAAGATTAAAATTATTAAAGTTGGAAGAAATAAATTTTTATTTTCGTTTTTACCAAATTTTGATTGTCTGATGGCGTACGGGTGGACCTGCTACTACTTAAAAATTGAAATAAAATTCTCTAATCTTCAGGATTGGGTAGGCCTCAGTCCCTACTAGACCTCTGGTAATTTTCAGAAGATTAGAATTATTAAATTTGGAAGAAATAAATTTTTATTTTCGTTTTTACCAAATTTTGATTGTCTGATGGCGTTCGGGTGAGGGTGCTACTACTTAAAAATTGAAATAAAATTCTCTAATCTTCAGGATTAGGTAGGCCTCAGTCCCTACTAGAACTCTGGTAATTTTCAGAAGATTAAAATTATTAAAGTTGGAAGAAATAAATTTTTATTTTCGTTTTTACCAAATTTTGATTGTCTGATGGCGTACGGGTGGACCTGCTACTACTTAAAAATTGAAATAAAATTCTCTAATCTTCAGGATTGGGTAGGCCTCAGTCCCTACTAGATCTCTAGTGATTTTCAGATGATTAGAATTATTAAATTTGGAAGAAATAAATTTTTATTTTCGTTTTTACCAAATTTTGATTGTCTGATGGCGTTCGGGTGAGGGTGCTACTACTTAAAAATTAAAATAAAATTCTCTAATCTTTAGGATTGGGTAGGGCTCAGTCCCTACTAGAACTCTGGTAATTTTCAGAAGATTAAAATTATTAAAGTTGGAAGAAATAAATTTTTATTTTCGTTTTTACCAAATTTTGATTGTCTGATGGCGTACGGGTGGACCTGCTACTACTTAAAAATTAAAATAAAATTCTCTAATCTTCAGGATTGGGTAGGGCTCAGTCCCTACTAGAACTCTGGTAATTTTCAGAAGATTAAAATTATTAAAGTTGCAAGAAATAAATTTTTATTTTCGTTTTTACCAAATTTTGATTGTCTGATGGCGTACGGGTGGACCTGCTACTACTTAAAAATTAAAATAAAATTCTCTAATCTTCAGGATTAGGTAGGGCTCAGTCCCTACTAGATCTCTGGTGATTTTCAGATGATTAGAATTATTAAATTTGGAAAAAATAAATTTTTATTTTCGTACTTACCAAATTTTGATTGTCTGATGGCGTTCGGGTGAGGGTGCTACTACTTAAAAATTGAAATAAAATTCTCTAATCTTCAGGATTGGGTAGGCCTCAATCCCTACTAGATCTCTAGTGATTTTCAGATGATTAGAATTATTAAATTTGGAAGAATTAAATTTTTATTTTCGTTTTTACCAAATTTTGATTGTCTGATGGCGTACGGGTGGACCTGCTACTACTTAAAAATTAAAATAAAATTCTCTAATCTTCAGGATTGGATAGGGCTCAGTCCCTACTAGATCTCTGGTGATTTTCAGATGATTAGAATTATTAAATTTGGAAGAAATAAATTTTTATTTTCGTTTTTACCAAATCTTGATTGTCTGATGGCGTTCGGGTGAGGGTGCTACTACTTAAAAATTAAAATAAAATTCTCTAATCTTCAGGATTGGGTAGGGCTCAGTCCCTACTAAAACTCTGGTAATTTTCAGAAGATTAAAATTATTAAAGTTGGAAGAAATAAATTTTTATTTTCGTTTTTACCAAATTTTGATTGTCTGGTGGCGTACAGGTGGACCTGCTACTACTTAAAATTGAAATAAAATTCTCTAATCTTCAGGATTGGGTAGGCCTCAGTCCCTACTAAAACTCTGGTAATTTTCAGAAGATTAAAATTATTAAAGTTGGAAGAAATAAATTTTTATTTTCGTTTTGTTACCAAATTTTGATTGTCTGGTGCGTACGGTGGACCTGCTACTACTTAAAATTGAAATAAAATTCTCTAATCTTCAGGATTGGGTAGGGCTCAGTCCCTACTAGATCTCTGGTGATTTTTCAGATGATTAGAATTTTTAAATTTGAAGAAATAAATTTTTAGTTTCGTTTTTACCAAATGTTGATTGTCTGATGGCGTTCGGGTGAGGGTGCTACTACTTAAAAATTGAAATAAAATTCTCTAATCTTCAGGATTGGTAGGCCTCAGTCCCTACTAGAACTCTGGTAATTTTCAGAAGATTAAAATTATTAAAGTTGGAAGAAATAAATTTTTATTTTCGTTTTAACCCAAATTTGATTGTCTGATGGCGTACGGGTGGACCTGCTACTACTTAAAAATTGAAATAAAATCTCTAATCTTCAGGATTGGGTAGGCCTCAGTCCCTACTAATCTCTGGTGATTTTCAGATGATTAGAATTATTAAATTGGAAGAAATAAATTTTTATTTTCGTTTTTACCAATTTTGATTGTCTGAGGCGTTCGGGTGAGGGTTAACTTAAAATTAAAATAAATTCTCTAATCTTCAGTTGGAGGGCTCAGTCCTAAATCTGGTAATTTTCAGAAGATTAAAATTATTAAAGTGGAAGAAATAAATTTTTATTTTCGTTTTTACCAAATTTTGATTGTCTGATGGCGTACGGGTGGACCTGCTACTACTTAAAAATTGAAATAAAATTCTCTAATCTTCAGGATTGGGTAGGGCTCAGTCCCTACTAGATCTCTGGTGATTTTCAGATGATTAGAATTATTAAATTGGAAGAAATAAATTTTTATTTTCGTTTTTACCAAATTTTGATTGTCTGATGGCGTTCGGGTGAGGGTGCTACTACTTAAAAATTAAAATAAATTCTTCTAATCTTCAGGATTGGGTCGGGCTCAGTCCCTACTAGAACTCTGGTAATTTTCAGAAGATTAAAATTATTAAAGTTGGAAGAAATAAATTTTTATTTTCGTTTTTACCAAATTTTGATTGTCTGATGGCGTACGGGTGGACCTGCTACTACTTAAAAATTAAAATAAAATTCTCTAATCTTCAGGATTGGGTAGGGCTCAGTCCCTACTAGATCTCTGGTGATTTTCAGATGATTAGAATTATTAAATTTGGAAGAAATAAATTTTTATTTTCGTTTTTACCAAATCTTGATTGTCTGATGGCGTTCGGGTGAGGGTGCTACTACTTAAAAATTAAAATAAAATTCTCTAATCTTCAGGATTGGGTAGGGCTCAGTCCCTACTAAAACTCTGGTAATTTTCAGAAGATTAAAATTATTAAAGTTGGAAGAAATAAATTTTTATTTTCGTTTTTACCAAATTTTGATTGTCTGGTGGCGTACAGGTGGACCTGCTACTACTTAAAAATTGAAATAAAATTCTCTAATCTTCAGGATTGGGTAGGCCTCAGTCCCTACTAAAACTCTGGTAATTTTCAGAAGATTAAAATTATTAAAGTTGGAAGAAATAAATTTTTATTTTCGTTTTTACCAAATTTTGATTGTCTGGTGGCGTACAGGTGGACCTGCTACTACTTAAAAATTGAAATAAAATTCTCTAATCTTCAGGATTGGGTAGGGCTCAGTCCCTACTAGATCTCTGGTGATTTTCAGATGATTAGAATTATTAAATTTGGAAGAAATAAATTTTTATTTTCGTTTTTACCAAATTTTGATTGTCTGATGGCGTTCGGGTGAGGGTGCTACTACTTAAAAATTGAAATAAAATTCTCTAATCTTCAGGATTGGGTAGGCCTCAGTCCCTACTAGAACTCTGGTAATTTTCAGAAGATTAAAATTATTAAAGTTGGAAGAAATAAATTTTTATTTTCGTTTTTACCAAATTTTGATTGTCTGATGGCGTACGGGTGGACCTGCTACTACTTAAAAATTGAAATAAAATTCTCTAATCTTCAGGATTGGGTAGGCCTCAGTCCCTACTAGATCTCTGGTGATTTTCAGATGATTAGAATTATTAAATTTGGAAGAAATAAATTTTTATTTTCGTTTTTACCAAATTTTGATTGTCTGATGGCGTTCGGGTGAGGGTGCTACTACTTAAAAATTAAAATAAAATTCTCTAATCTTCAGGATTGGGTAGGGCTCAGTCCCTACTAGAACTCTGGTAATTTTCAGAAGATTAAAATTATTAAAGTTGGAAGAAATAAATTTTTATTTTCGTTTTTACCAAATTTTGATTGTCTGATGGCGTACGGGTGGACCTGCTACTACTTAAAAATTAAAATAAAATTCTCTAATCTTCAGGATTGGGTAGGGCTCAGTCCCTACTAGATCTCTGGTGATTTTCAGATGATTAGAATTATTAAATTTGGAAAAAATAAATTTTTATTTTCGTACTTACCAAATTTTGATTGTCTGATGGCGTTCGGGTGAGGGTGCTACTACTTAAAATTGAAATAAAATTCTCTAATCTTCAGGATTGGGTAGGCCTCAATCAATTACTGAGACTCTAGTGTATTTCAGAATGATTAGAATTATTAAATTTGGCAAGAATAACCTTTTTATTTTCGTTTGTACCAAATTTGATTGTCGTGATGGCCGTACAGGTGGACCTGCTACTACTTAAAAATTGAAATAAAATTCTCTAATCTTCAGGTGTGGTAGGCACTCTCAGTCCCTACGGAACCTCTGGTGATTTTCGAGATGATTAGAATTATTAAATTTGGAAGAATTATAAAATTTTTATTTCGTTGTTACCGTTTTACCATACTCTTGAATCGTGAGGGGTTGATGCTACTAATAAAATTGAAATAAAATTCTCTAATCTTCAGGATTCGGGTCCCTACTAATCGTAAAAAAGAAATTTCTAATCGTTTTCGGATTGGGTCTGATGGCGTTCGGGTGAGGGTGCTACTACTTAAAAATTAAAATAAAATTCTCTAATCTTCAGGTTGGGTAGGGCTCAGTCCCTACTAAAACTCTGGTAATTTTCAGAAGATTAAATTATTAAAGTTGGAGAAATAAATTTTATTTCGTTTTTACCAAATTTTGATTGTCTGGTGGCGTACAGGTGGACCTGCTACTACTTAAAAATTGAAATAAAATTCTCTACTCTTCAGGATTGGGTAGGCCTCAGTCCCTACTAAACTCTGGTAATTTTCAGAAGATTAAAATTATTAAAGTTGGAAGAAATAAATTTTTATTTTCGTTTTTACCAAATTTTGATTGTCTGGTGGCGTACAGGTGGACCTGCTACTACTTAAAAATTGAAATAAAATTCTCTAATCTTCAGGATTGGGTAGGCCTCAGTCCCTACTAAAACTCTGGTAATTTTCAGAAGATTAAAATTATTAAAGTTGGAAGAAATAAATTTTTATTTTCGTTTTTTTTACCAAAATTTTGATTGTCTGGTGGCGTACAGGTGGACCTGCTACTACTTAAACAATTGAAATAAAATTCTCTAATCTTCAGGATTGGGTAGGCCTCAGTCCCTACTAAAACTCTGGTAATTTTTCAGAAGATTAAAATTATTAAAGTTGGAAGAAATAAATTTTTATTTTCGTTTTTACCAAATTTTGATTGTCTGGTGGCGTACAGGTGGACCTGCTACTACTTAAAAATTGAAATAAAATTCTCTAATCTTCAGGATTGGGTAGGCCTCAGTCCCTACTAGATCTCTGGTGATTTTCAGATGATTAGAATTATTAAATTTGGAAGAAATAAATTTTTATTTTCGTTTTTTACCAAATTTTGATTGTCTGATGGCGTTCGGGTGAGGGTGCTACTACTTAAAAATTGAAATAAAATTCTCTAATCTTCAGGATTGGGTAGGGCTCAGCTTCTACTAGAACTCTGGTGATTTTCAGATGATTAGAATTATTAAATTTGGAAGAAATAAATTTTTATTTTCGTTTTTACCAAATTTTGATTGTCTGATGGCGTACGGGTGGACTGCTACTACTTAAAAATTGAAATAAAATTCTCTAATCTTCAGGATTGGGTAGGCCTCAGTCCCCTACTAGACCTCTGGTAATTTTCAGAAGATTAGAATTATTAAATTTGGAAGAAATAAATTTTATTTTCGTTTTTACCAAATTTTGATGTCTGATGGCGTACGGGTGGACCTGCTACTACTTAAAATTGAATAAAATTCTCTAATCTTCAGGATTGGGTAGGGCTCAGTCCCTACTAGAACTCTGGTGATTTTCAGATGATTAGAATTATAAATTTGGAAGAAATAAATTTTTATTTTCGTTTTTACCAAATTTTGATTGTCTGATGGCGTAGGGTGGACCTGGCTACTACTTAAAATTGAAATAAAATTCTCTAATTTTCAGGATTGGGTAGTAGGGCTCAGTCCCTACTAGAACTCTGGGAATTCAGATGATTAAAATTATTAAATTTGGAAGAAATACATTTTACTTTCATTTTTACCAAATTTTGATTGTCGGATGGCGTACGGGTGGACCTGCTATACTTAAAAATTGAAATAAAATTCTCTAAACTTCAGGATTGGTAGGGCTCAGTCCCTACTAGAACTCTGGTAATTTTCAGATGATAGAATATTAATTTGGAAGAAATAAATTTTTATTTTCGTTTTTACCAAATTTTGATTGTCTGATGGCGTTCGGGTGAGGGTGCTACTACTTAAAAATTGAAATAAATTCTCTAAATCTTCAGTACAGGTGGGTAGGCCTCAGTCCCTACTAGACTCTGGTAATTTTCAGAGATTAGAATTATAAATTTGAAAGAAATAAATTTTTATTTCGTTTTTACCAAATTTTTATGTCTGTGGCGTTCGGCTGGTGAGGGTGTACTACTTTAAAAATTGAATAAAATTCTCTAATCTTCAGGATTGGGTAGGGCTCAGTCCCTACTAGAACTCTGGTGATTTAAGATGATTAGAATGATTAAAATTTGGAAAGAATAAATATTTTATTTTCGTTTTTACTAAATTTTGATTGTCTGATGGCGTACGGGTGGACCTGCTCTACTACTTAAAATTGAAATAAATTTCTCTATCTTCAGGATTGGGTAGGCCTCAGTCCCTACTAGACCTCTGGTGATTTTCAGATGATTAGAACTTATTAAATTTGGAAGAAATA